>NW_006768818.1:322876-324053 GCF_000204055.1 Melampsora larici-populina 98AG31
AGGTTGCCTTACAAGATAAGAACAGAAAACAATGTAGATATCAGTTAGTTGAATTAGGAAAATATCAAGCAGATCAACACGATTAGTATTTTTCAAGTTTTGGTTTATCTGATTTGTCTCAATATCAAGTATTATGTTGAAGGTTCAATTTGTTTTTCATTTTTTATTTTTTAAAAGGTTATTTCCTTGATAATTATTTTGGGTTGTTTATATTTTATCCTTTGTGTTAAAAAAGTCTCTTTTATCTGTATTGTTTTGCATTTTTTTCTTTGTGTCCACTTGTAGCCACCATGTAGGGTGATATTTGTATTCATTTAAGCAATTCATAACCCTAGGGCACTTAGCCTTAGGTGTCACCCAAAAGCTTTTCACCTGTTGCAGTCAGAGATGCACCAGTGAGTATGAGTGTACTCAGCTCATACTCACTCAGAACGGGTTGCGGCCCCGCAAGGCAGTACATGTACTCCCGATGTGGACAGTAAGAGTAATACTCCACATCGGATTACCCACTTGCATGCATAACGATTAACGGTTTTTTTTTCAACTCCAGCGGCCAGTTTTGCCGACGCCTCCTCGCTTTCAAGGTGAGTCAAATATGTTTTTTTCACGGGACTTTCTGGCCTCTCTTGCATCCTCATTGATCTCATCTCAATCTTTCTTTACCTTAGGTCCTCGAAGGTAAACACTCGGGTGAAAACCTTGCGAAAGTCTACTGGAAAGCGTTGGATCATGTGGGCGCGGTACAGAATCATTTTTCGGTGACTGGCGACAATGCGTCCGCCAATCGGTCGATGGTCAAGCTTCTTTCGGACTGATATGCGACCATCGGCATCCATTGGCCCTTCGAGTCACGTTTTCATGGTTGTATGTGTCATGTCATCAACTTAGTCGCTAAAGACTTCCTTGATGGCATGGGGGAGTTGAGCGACGCGGACCTTGAGGCTTTCGAAACTTCTGGACTTGCAGACCCCCAAACCACTTTTGAACCGGAAGAGCTACCGCTCACTGACGCCGACAACGACTTTCTGCTGGAGTCTAGTACCCAACGCGAGACCGAAGCTCACAATTCTCATGAAGCCCATGTAGCCACCCAAAACGACTTCGACCTCACTCAAGCCTCCTTTGATGAAATGGTGAATGCTTCCAAAATTCCTGAGACCTTGACCACGGTGAACGG
>NW_006768818.1:324966-362397 GCF_000204055.1 Melampsora larici-populina 98AG31
CGCTTCGACTACCAACATATCCTAGACGTATCTATTATTTCCAGCGTATGTCTAAACCCGGTGGCCTTCCTGTCCTGTCCCAAATTGCCCTTCAACACCTCACGATTGCGGCATCAGGCGCCTCAGTTGAGAGAGTGTTCTCTATCTCGGGAAACATTGCTGTTCCATCCCGAGGCCGCCTAGAGCCTGAGGTCATTTGCCACCTCGTTCTGGTGAGACACTGGCTCACTAACGCGACGGTTCCAGTTGAGACCATCGCATTACCAAATGAATAGTTTTTTTCTTTTCTTATATTGGCTTACTGAAATACACATGTGTATCCTGATCGGTTGTTTAAATTGAAAACATGATTCATCCCTACTCGCAATCAAATCAACAAAATCCATGTCTGCTTTGAAATCTGCACAACCAAGCCTTTTTTGCAATTTAAATCAACTTGCGCCTAATCCCCTTATCAGTGACCGTACTCAATGAGTAATGAGTAAACTCATTACATAAAGCACATGAGTCTACTCTTTTTTTTTTTTTTTTTTTTTTTTTTTTTTTAAAAGTGCATTGGGCTGTATTGCATAAACACTAACTAAACAAGTTACAGTAAGCGGAGACTTATACCTTAGAGAGACGGCTTAAGTCAGAGCAGGAATTCGGATGTCTTTTGATCTCGGGAATTTTTTTTTTTTTTTAAAAACTGATATCTACTTGTTCACTGTAGGCACCTTTATGTGAGCACGTCCCTACTGGGTTCTCGGTGGGAAAGGTTTTTTCCCCCTCTATGCAAACACGTCCCAATCTGGGTTCTCGGTGAAGTGAGTATATGCGTTTAAGTGATTTAGTTACATACTTCTTTTTTTTTTTTGAGTATTGGTTTTCTCTTTTTTTTTTTTTTCCTAACACCTTTATGTGAGCACGTCCCTACTGGGTTCTTGGTGGGAAAAGGTTTTTTCCCACCTCTATGCAAACGCGTCCCTACTGGGTTCTCGGTGAAGAATAATTTCTGTTATTTGTTGCCTTTGACCTAAGACATCCTCTTTCCGCTTTGTCGCCGTTCTCCTTGGTTTTGCTCCTGTAAAAAAGAATGAACATGCACAAATCGTTTAGTATTTAGAATAAAATCTGCTAAAAAAGCAAAAGCTTTTGGGGTATCAAGTAGTTTCCGAGAATTGTTCCAATCAACTTTAACCTTCTCCTTTCTAAGTTTGTTTCTCATTGCTTTCCGGGCCTTTGAGTATTGACTGCAAAAAAGTAAAAAATGTTGAGTGTTCTCTGTTTTCCCACATTTGGGGCAGAGGGGAGAAGGGATTAGGTTTCTCTTGAATAGATGTTCGTTCAGTGGACTGTGGCCTGTTCTCAACTGAAAAATGGCTGTGGTGGAGCCCTTTTCGAGTTCCTCTAGCCCCTGCATTATTTGTTTCGGGTCGGTTCTGAAAGGTTTATTACCTGGTTTAAAGGGAAAAAGTTTAACATTAATGTATTCTTTGGTACGTTTCCTCAGGCTACCTAGGCTAGTCTGCAACTTCAGTGTTGCATTTGTGGTGTTGGCCGCTTCGCCTGCTAACTGGTCTGCTTCTTCATTCAGTTCTACCCCCGCGTGACCAGGGGTCCAATAGAAGTGTACCTTAGTGTTTTCTGGTAAACGTTTGAGTTGGGCTCTGATTTGAATGAGTAAGTGTTGTCCTGAGGTGGCTTTCGGGATGTTGTGTGATAGGCGAATCGCTCCTTGGTTGTCGCTAAAGAAGGCCACGCTTTTTGGGGGGGGTCTTTGACGTCTGAAAACATCATTTGCGAGTTTCGTGGCTAGAAGAAGGCCCATTAACTCCATTTCGTGATTTGAGAAATTGTTGTGATGGAGAAAGGATAGAGATCGGTTGGTGGTTTTTGAGACCGCCGCCGCTCCACCCCCTTCTTGAGTAACGGAACCGTCTGTGAAAATTATAAGTGCTTCGTTTTCTGTTTCTTCTTTTGAGATCTGTTCAGGTACTTGTTTCAGAGCTTCATCTTTTGTCATTTCTAAGTTGAACATTTCACCCATGTTGTTGGTCCAAGGTGCTATCGGATGTGGGTAGATGGTCTCGATGTTGTCCCTCACCATCGTATCAAAGTCTTCTTTACGGACAAGATCTTGAACTGGGCCTCTACTTGTTTTGGGGACGCTTTTGATCTCGTGTTCAATAAAGTTTCTCGTAGGATGAGTGTCCGGAGCTGAGCATCTTTTGAGAAGGAAGTTGTGGTGTCGCCGAGTCGCAATCCACGTGAACGGAGCCATGTACATGTCGTGTAACATCAATTCATTCGAGGACCCCTTAAAAGCTCCGATAGCAATTCGGTTTGCAGAGTTTTGAATTGTATCTAGCAACTTTGAAGTTTTCTTTATGGTTTTCTTAGTCATCCATACGATGCTACCGTATAATACTCTGGGAAGGAGGACTGCTAATATGAGCTTTCTGATTTCTTTAGTCGCGAGTCCTGAATAGCATTTATTTAGTCTTCTAAATTGTTGCAGTGTGAACTCTGCTGATTTCTTGATATGTTGAAGGTGACTGTTAAAGGTGAGTTTGGGGTCCAGCCATAAGCCTAGCCATTTGACTTCTAATTTTGGCTGTAGAGTAATATCACCAAAGAGGAAAGATGGGAAGACCGGGTTTCTACGGTTTGTGAAGTGCATCAACTGTGCTTTCTTCTTATCAAAGATAGCTCCATGCATCTTTGCCCATGTTAAAGAATTGTCCGCGTGGGTCTTGAGTTGGCGTAAGTTCTCTTCAAATGAGTTTGATGCTACAACATGAACTATGTCGTCGATAAAGCCAAGTGACAATCTGGTAGCCCTAGGACTTGGTGGTTCCCTTCCTAAGATGCCCGAGTTATAGATGATGTATAAGATAACTGACAAAGGCGACCCTTGGGGCAGGCCGTTGTCTATCGTGAAATTGTCTGAGAGGTAATCTTGAAGCCTCAGATTGGTGCTTCGTTCGGTGAGGAAACCTTGTATGATATGGAGTAGGTAGAGGGGGCAGTGATTCATTCTAAGTATGTGTAGTAGGCGCTCCCGGTGTACTGAGGGATAGGCTGATTTAACATCTAAAAATAACGCTGTAGCAATTTGTTTCTGGCGCCACTTTTCCTTGATCCAGGACATTAAGATAAGCAGAGCGTCTTCCGTGCTATGTTGGCGTCTGCCACCCATATGGCAGGGGGATATGATTTTGAAATTTTCTGCCCAGAAGGTTATTCTGCTCGTAATGATCTTCTCGAGAATCTTCCCTAGGCAGCTAAGGAGCGCTATCGGTCGGTAAGAGTTTGGTTCGGAGTAGTTAGTCTTGCCGGCTTTTCGTATGATTATGGTGATTGCCGATCTCCATGCGTTGGGGAAGTATCCGAGGTTGAAGCAGGCATTGAAAAGTCTACAAATTTCGTAATCCACAGCTGGAAAAGCGACCTTGATCAGTTCATTCGAGATGTTGTCCCCTCCATTGGCTTTCTTGTTAGGGATTGCGTCAACGATCCTTTTGAGTTCGTCTGATTCTAGTTGTGGGTGAGAGAAGTGTGAGGGGTTGGTGATGTTGTGTACATTTGGGATATCTGACAGATCAGCTTCGATATGTGCAACAGATGTTCCGAAGAAGAGGAGTTTGGCCTGGGTGTCTTTGTCGGTTGTAACTGAACCGTCTTGTTGAAGGAAGGGGGCTACCTCTCCTGATGCGTTCGGTTTAGTGTATCTATACGCTTTGAAGGTGGTATTACCGGAGCTTTCAGCTAAGAACTTCTTCCAATGAAGGGCTTTCGCTCTGAGAACTTGAGTTTTGAAGAAAGTTTGCCATTCTTGATAGCATTCGTAAGCTTCAGGTAATTTGGATCGTATCATCCAGCGTTTGGCACGGTTTTGGTTTTTCAGGATAGGGTCGAGTTGTTCCTTATCCCACCAGACTTTGTACTTCTTCAGGTTTGTTTTGACCTTTTTTCCTTGCTCATGAGCTGATTCTAGGATGATCTTAGAGAGTGTGAGGGTGCCTTCGTTAATGTCATCTTTCGTTAAGTACGCTGGTGGGAGTAGGGAGGTTTTTTGTTGAATGCTGTTGTGGAATGATACAACATCTAGGTCAGCAATCTTCAGGAAGGTGTGTTTGAGAATAGGGGGGATGAAGAGGAGGTTAAGGATAATAGCTACTGGTAAGTGATCCGACGATACACCATCTTTAATCACTTTGCAACTAGCAATTTTTTCCGTGAGGTTCCAGCTGGTCCAAATTTGGTCGATGGCCGTGGGGGATGTCCCTGGGGAGAATCTGGTAGGCGTACCTCTAGGGGAAGCGAGTTTGAGGCCGATTGTGCCACAGATGTGTAGGAGTTTTTTAGCTTGGGCGTCTGTCCTGCTGTAACCTGGGGGGTTCCAATAGCTGTGATGTAGGTTGGAGTCGGTCGTGATTAAGGTAGGGAGGCGACGATTGTAATGTAGACGGATCCATCTTTCCAGTGTAGCTAATCCTCTAAGTGAGTTCGGGGGGTTGTACCATGAGATTATACATAGTTGAGGATTTTGAGATTCTGGGCATTTGATGTCTACAGCCAGGATTATATCGGTTAAGCTCGGGAGAATTGAGATTTGTGATGATTTGATTAATTTTGAAATGTACATAACCACTCTAGGGCGTTCTTCCCAGGTGGTTGCTTGGTAGTCGTAAGCTGAAATTAGGTGCCAAGCTTCATGTGTCGGGAAGGTGCAGTTGCGTGAGTTGAACCATGGTTCCTGTAGGGCAAGAACTGAATATTGAGTCTGGGTGAGGGCTTCTAAGGTGATGTGTTGAGATTTATTACAGTTGAAGTGGAGAACAGAAAAATTACTAAGTTGAGTAGGTAGTTTGAGTGAATCAACATCTTGAGTTGGATCGGATTTGTCCATTGGCGCTGGATTTGGGGTTTCTACTGGGCTATTATAATTCATCATCGATTATAACAGGGTTGGTAATCTGAAATTGGGTGTTCCTTAAAGGGCAGGCAAGGCTTTTGGGGGAGTGGGCATACTTTGAGAGAAATCTGTCAATCGTGGAATTAGTTCTTTGGGCATCAAAACTCACACATCGGGCACAGTTTTGGCTGACATTGTTGTTAGCGCAGTCTTTTGAGTTGTGGGCATCTCCACATTTAGCGCAGTGAGCGGTGAATTTGCATGAAGAGTGAGTATGATTTAAATCTAGACAATTAAAGCACATAGTAGGGCCTTGGACATATGATTTACTCTTGAACCTTATGCCATCAAAACATAAGCCACCTTTCTCAATCTTGTTTGCCAGTAGCTTGTCCATAAAATTGATTACAATTGTTCCATGCTTCTTTCCGGTGTCGATCGGGCTCTTGATCCAGCGAGCTGAGTGTAGAGTGTCGAGTGGTATTTCGTTTTGTTCACTAAGTTTGATGAGAAACTCTGAGTCTTGGACGTTAATTTCCGCTGGTACATAGTTGAAGAGAATTGGGTAGCGTGCTTGGGTAGTTTCGAAGTCCTTATCGGCAATTTTCGTCCACTTGTGTTTGTTTTCTAGGAGCCATTGTTTCATCAAGCGATTTGGCATGGTCATGAGGACGTCGCCTGATTTCATGAGGGCTGCTGTTTTTATTCTGACTGGTGTATCGTTAACCTTAGCGTCTAGGGCTTCTAAAGCTGAATTGATCTTTTGGACTATAGTCAAGTTTGAGCAGTTTTTGAAAGGCTCGGAGCCTTGATTTTTATGTATAATTAAAGTGGCCAATTTGAATTCGTTAATTTCCGAGTTTTTTGGTGGGGTTTTCGGTGCCTGGTTAGTTTTAGTTGCGGCCTTTGGGTACGGGTTTGTCCAAACAGTTGGTCTAGTCGGTGGTTGTTGAGGTACAGACGTGGTGATCGTTTGAGTTGGCGGTCGTTCGGCCTTAAGTTGTCGGATCTCCTCTTGTAGCACTTTGATCGTGTTATTGAGCTCCTTGATTGTGTTTTCAAAACCTGTCATCATCCTAATCATGATTTGAATTAAGTTTTCATTCGATTGAGAGCTTTGGGAGTCTACCATGATTGAGGTACTCAGTTCGGACATCATGGAATCCGCATCCTTCGATCGATTTCTAGCCGGGTTTTTTGGGGGGTGGTTTGGGTCGCCATCGCCGTTGTCCGGCGGACGTTTTTGAGGCATAATAGGGGGTTGATTGATTGATACTTGATGAGGATGGATGAATGTGACCACCTATCAATTCAATCGTGATAGAAAGCGGCAGCTCTACTCTATAGGACCGATCAGTATTCAACCTCGGCCTGATGTTGGCCGACCTCAAGTGAAGGAGTATACGTACAGTCGACTCCCTCGAAATCCATATCCCTCTAATCCCATACTTCTGCCTAACCCATAGAAATTTGGGTCCATAAAATTTATAGGCGGGGAAAAGTGGCCCAAAACCCATACCTCGCACTATTCCCATGACCCATAGCTTTTTTTAGGAAACTCAGGTCAAAAGCCATAACCAAAATTTGCCAAAGACGAAGATTTATAAAAAAAACCGCATCCTTGTGAATTTTTCAGCATAATCAATCTCAAAATGCTTCCAAAAGACCTTTCACAATTCAGCGTATCAGATATTGAAACAGGTTTCAATGCTTTACAAACAGAGAATAACAAACGACTCAAGCCTCTCAAGCAACTTATCAGTGAAGGGAAGAAGTTATCAGAGGCAGATGAAAGATTCATAGACTGTGCTGGAAACTTAATAGATGAAACACTTGTGTTGAGGAAGATCATAGAAGAGGGGAGTGTGGCTAAGGCTGCCAGTCAATTCAACAACGATGAGCTGAAGAGACTGGAACTTTTGGTTTTGAAATTCAATCAGACCAAGGAAGCGGTGATTGCTAAAAGACCAAGTAAGTTGTAACCTTCAGGATGTAATTGAGTTGTTCACTTGTTGAAAAGATGTGTTGTTCAATGTTTTAGGCTCCAAGAAACGTGTAGCCGAGGAAAGTAAAGGAAAAAATAACCGGCCAACAAGTAAAAAGAATAAAGCTGCAAAGGCTCAATCAACTCTGGCTCAGCGAGTTGAAGTCCTTGATTGGTACGAACGGAATGGTTGCAATCAATCTAAGACTGCCCGACACTTTTCTGAAATCTATCCCGAGTTGAACATCAAGCAACCACTCGTTTCAGAATGGGTCCGAGACAAGACCAAGATTCAAGAGAATCATCGAGCTGGTCACACTGGATCTCGAAAGAACACATCCGAGCATCCGCAGGTTGATGAAGCACTTCAAGCCTGGGTTCAACAGGCTGTCATTGCAGGCTTAACAATCACGGGCGATGTGATACGATCCAAGTGGTGTGAATTCGCTAAACTCTTCAAAATCTCTGAACAAGACTGGCTTGCTCTTAGTGAGGGATGGCTCACTCGATTCAAGACTCGGAACGGTTTACGCCACATAAGAAAGCACGGAGAAGCTGGCTCCGTCCTTCCCGATACAGTAGCTGCCGAGCGTCAATGCCTCCGAGAAATTACCAACCTTTACCATCCACGAGATATTTGGAACATGGATGAGACTGGTCTATTCTACGGGTTGGTTCTCTCTTTAACCTATGTATACAGTGTAACATTTATCAATAACAATCACCTTCTTATGTTTTAGCATGCCCCCCCGACAAAGGTCTTGCATTTGGTCCAAAATCAGGGGTTAAAGGTGATAAGCGAAGATTGACCTATGCCCTTGCTGCTAGTGCTGAAGGTGAAAAGATTGAACCGTTAATTATTGGCAAGGCAAACAAGCCTGCATGCTTCAACAAGAAAAGTGGCGAGAGTCTTGGTTTTTGTTATCGTAACAACACTAAAGCATGGATGACTTTTGAGCTGTTCAGCAGCTGGATCACGAAGTGGGACCAAGATCTTGCAGTTCAAAAACGACACATCCTCCTACTAGTTGACAACTTCAGCGGGCATGGAGAGCCTCCCAAGCACAAGCTTACAAACATTCGGTTAGAATTCTTCGCACCCAACCTAACCTCACATATCCAACCCTTGGATGCCGGAATCATAGCCTCATTCAAGTGTCACTACCGATCAAACTTTATCAACTATTCACTGAAGCGTTATGATGCAGAGATCCCGGTTGCTGAAATCTACAAGATACACCAGCTTGATGCAATGAAATTGGCTCAAGAAGCTTGGTTTTGTGTTAGTGAAGGTACCATATCGAACTGCTTCCGCAAGACTGGGATCATCTCACCTCGCAAACCTGATGGATCGATAATCGATGACCCAACTGTCTTAACATCAGACTCGGACACTAACCTCCCAATAGTCCCAGATTCCGAAGCTGAGGCTGTGTTGGCCGAAGATCTCGAACAACTTAAACAGCTCAAACTTGTCCATCAACAGAACGTGATGTCAATTGCAGAGCTCC
The DNA here is from genome assembly GCF_000204055.1 of Melampsora larici-populina 98AG31. Classification (NCBI taxonomy): domain Eukaryota; kingdom Fungi; phylum Basidiomycota; class Pucciniomycetes; order Pucciniales; family Melampsoraceae; genus Melampsora; species Melampsora laricis-populina. Next base: position 333,362 of record NW_006768818.1, read on the forward strand.
TCAATCCTCTTGGAGAGCATTCTAGTGGATTGGAGGAATGGACTGTTGACGAAATATTTGAATCGATCAATAATCGAGATACTGACAAGGATCAAGATACTGAAATAGACATTTTCAAAGTCTCCACTCCTCGACCAAGCTATACAGCCTTTACATCTTCCCTTTCTGTTGTTTCCGAGTACATCAAGCATGAAGACACACCCGAAGCAAAGTCTTTTGAAGCTGCTATTCGCACTGCTGGCAGACACTTTCGCTTAATTCACACGCGATCTTTAAAACAACCGTCATTATCTGACTACTTTATTAAACATTAACTACAGAACTCTTATACATAACTATTGTTATTGCGCACAAGAATGAAGAAATGATTTTTTTTTTGATTTGCTCGCCCCTTGTTTTTATCTCCCTCTTGACCAATACTTTGCCCGCCAAACCTTAATCCATGGGTGATAAGGGAGATCCTCCAAAACCATACGTCCATAAAACCCATAGTTTTGGGCTTCCATGAAACGGTATGGGTTTTGAGGGAGTCTACTGTACTTATTTCTTATGATCGCGAGTTGAGGGGACCGCTCCACTGTCCAGTGCCAGTAAATTTTGTACACAACAGACCTTTTCAATGGGGAGGGGGATTTTTCCACCGACCACTTTACACCGGATTATCCTTAGCTTGAACAAGCCCTCTCTGCGCGGCCACGTCCGCGCGCCTCGCAGAGGGGCTTGGGACTAATCGTGAGTTCCTGGCACGGAGACTCCACGAGTTAAGTCCACTTATGTAGTTTTTCGCCTTTTCCCGCTTTCCTCACCGATAAAAACAACTTTACCTTGCAGGAAGAGTTGTTCATATTTTTGTTCTACACATCCTCATAGCCTCAGATTGTACACAAACCATCTGATGCGGCCAGAAATGTGGCTTTAACATTCTTACAACACCCGCCTGTATTGTGGTCTGTTTTCAGTGCTTTTTGTACGTTAGTTTCTGCCTGCGCCAAATTCACCAAATGTTTTGCACATCCTTATGTTTAAATCACGTACGATGCGAATACAGGCTGTACATTCATTTACATATGGGACATAAGAGCTTGAAAACTCAACTCATGATCAGGGTGATGAAGTAGTGATAACCAGGATATCAAGATGGAAACACATGTAGAACAAAAATACGAACAACTTTTCCTGCAAGGTAAAGTTGTTTTTATCAGTGAGGAAAGCGGGAAAAAGCAAAAAACTACATAAGTGGACTTAACTCGTGGAGTCTCCGTGCCAGGAACTCACGATTAGTCCCAAGCCCCTCTGCGAGGCGCGCGGACGTGGCCGCGCAGAGAGGGCTTGTTCAAGCTAAGGATTATCCGGTGTGAAAAAGTGACGGTGGAAAATTCAATACCAAGGGGGGGTAAGTCGAATTTTCCACCAGATTTTTTTTTTCAAGGGGTGGAAAAGAATCCGGTGGTAAATGGCCGGTGTAAAACTATTTTACCCGGCCGTGAAGTGTAATTTTACACTCAATGTTTCACACCGGATAATCTAGTGTAAAAAAAGTCAGTGCAAAAATTAACTTTGACCACTCAAGTTATAATTTTACACTTAATCCTTTCCACCGGATTAATCCGGTGGAAGCCAAACAAGTGCAAAAATTAAAATTCGACCCCCAAAGTTGAATTTTACACCCAACCAAACTTACACCGGGGTAAAATTTTGGCAACATTTCATAGACCACTCAACCCAAAACTCGCGCCCAATGACCATCAATTAATTACACAAGTACAATTATGACAATGATAAAAAAAAGAAACAGGGAAAAAAGAGACTCAAAACAAACTTGCGCCAAATGACCATCTGTTTTACCAGTACAAGAATGACAATGAAAAGAAAAAGAAACCAAACCAAGGAAGGAAACAGAGAGAAAAACAAACTCCAAATGACCATCATTTATTTACACCCGTACAAGTATGACAATGATTAAAACAAAACAAAAAAATTAAAAAGAAAGAGTGACAGAGAAGAAATTGATTAAAAAAAGCAAAAAGAGTGACGATAAGGAGAAGAAAGAGGACAACATAAGAAAGAAAAGAAAAGTTGATCAAACATTTATTTACCCTTGCCCTTGCCCTTTGCAGCCTTAGCCTTACGTTTTTCTGCGGCAGCAGCCTTACGTTTTTCTGCGGCTGCTTGGCGTTTTTCTGCAGCAGCTTGGCGTTTGAGGCTTGCAGGGGAAATCGGGGCGGCCGCTGGAAATGGTCATACCCACAGAGTCAGAGATAGAATGAGGCAAATACATTACTTTCACTTACCACCGGCATCACCCTCAGCGCTTTCCAATACCAATGTCGTAGGTAATTCTTGTGGTATCTTGAGCTTGATCTTCAGATTTCTCACTGGCTGCGAAATACTATGAACTGGCGGTGAATCCACTTCTTCATTTCTCTGAACTGGCTGAGAATGACTCTGAACTGGCTGTGATTGAACTTCTTGATCTAAAGTAAGAAGCAAATCCTCATTATCATCTCCAGAATGACGATCAACGTCTTTGATAGAAGGCAGAGGACCTCCGAATGGTGCAACGTCCGTCGGCATTGAGAAGGGAATCGATTGGTGATGGTCCGGGAATGATTTCATTAGGTCACAGATTGATTGGGCGATTTGTTCCTTTTCCTGTTGAAATGGAACACGTGAATAAACCAACCAGCTGGTGTTGGCTTGCGCACCACCAATGGCAGCCACGTCGGTACCTTGAAGCTGAGCAATACCTGCGTTTTGACGCTCATCAAAATGCCATACACCCAAGATCCCATCATACTTCCTCACCACTTTGCACCAGTAGTGACTTTCACTCCAAAAGCCTCGTGAAACCAGATGATAAGAATATTCACCCATCCATAATTGAGCTGGCCAAACTTGATCACCCATAAATGTGTTCCTTTCGTCTCTAGTCATTCCAGCAACTCCTTCAACTAGAAAATAAAGATGTAATGGCGCCTCATTAGGACCAGTAATAGTGATTTGACTACGTTGTCCTAGCATCGTGGGGTCGGTAGGGGTTTCTTCGACCTCCGGATGGCACTGTCAACACACCTGTCCAGTGTCAGATCGGAGTCCTTCAGTGAGCCACTCGCGGATTAAGATGCCGACGTCTGCAACTGATATTGCAGCCTCCGAAAACATGCCGCTGGTGATCCTAAGAACGGGCCTGGTGGAAGGGAATGTTTGATTATGTCCTTCGTCGACAGGACAGATCTTGGTCCTTGTTACGGGAATAGAGAACAAAGGCCTCAGTTCGGCTGATTGGACAAGGCGTTCCATAAAGCCGTCAGCAGAGGCGAACGCGTCAAAAGCGAAAGAAGCAGGCGCCATCTTGTGAAGAGCTTTGTGCAAGAGGTTCTGACCTCGAGTTAGCACATTCTTCATATGATCACTATGAGTAATTTCGGCCTTCAGCCTTTGAGTGAAATGACGGATGAGAAGGACAATCAGATTGGTCCCGTTCACATGTGTATGTGAACTCCACAACGGTCCAAAAATGGCGTATAGAGATTCGAGTGTCAACGTCTGCCAGCAGCGGTTGATTGTACCGCGAGAAGAACCAGCCGAGTAAGATTGGTAAGTGGTGATAGGGTTCCGGTTGATGTTTTGAGAGCCCAAAGGTCGTCCAGGGCCTTTCCGCTTATTTTTCTTAGTGGCAAGGAGCTCGTCGGTAGTGTCGGGAGCGCGGCCGTCATTTGCGTGATACTTGCGTTTCGTCGGCTGTGGCATACCTAGGGCTGTGACGACGTCCTCCCACTGCTTCTTTGATGATCCATAAGCGACATTGACTCCTATTTGTCAAGACTGGAAATCCCGTTCGAGGCATTTCACAAATGCCAAAAGTTGGACCATACCGCCGATGAGTCCGCATTTGCCGTCACTGGTGAAATACATGATATATATATGATCAGTATCATATATAATAAAGAGGAAGAAATCAATAATATCATCAATGACTTACCAAAGCATGTAATAAACCCGATGCAGCGACTCTTGCGCATTGGTTGTTGCCGCCACACGTTGCCGGGGTTTACGAGGAGCGCCTTCTGACTCAGATTCCGAATCAGATAAAGTTGGAGGTGGATTGTCTTCGGGTAGTCGATTCCTTCCTCGAAATAACATAGCTTCGATATTGGATGTGTGCCACCAATCCAGGAACTTCTTGGCACGAGGAAAAGTACGGCGGAGATAGTCAAAACACTGATCTAGGGTCTCGTTCTTCGGGGCCTCCTCGTCAGGCAAGAGTAGCTCCTTGCACTTTGTTTGCCAAATCCCCTGTGATGTACAATCAATGTCAACAACAATAGATAATGATAAAAATAACAAAGTAAAAATTACTCACATCAAGTTCCTCCCTTACTATGTTACGATTGCGCTTGATCCGAGTAACAGCTTGCGAAAAATGCTGTTCGCATCCATGCAGCTTGGAGAGAGCAGTTTTCCGATTCGTGTTGAATACTTTCATATAGGCGGCTATAAATCCAGACTTTTGCGCTTGAGAGAAGTCAACCACTTGCTCCGTCAGTTTCCTCTTATCTCGATCAGGTAATCCACATTCTTGTATATGGCGTAATAAAGTGGTGAAATGGGCTTCGTAGTGTTCTGAGTACAGTCCTCCCAACCATGTGAGCAGGACGGGGACCCAGCGTTCCAGTTTCTCGTTGAACATAGATGTGGTGAGCAGGTATCCGTTTTGGAAGAACCGGTAAGTGACATCGGATAAAAGACCTCCTGAGTAAGCCTCGCGTTGGATGCTCCCATTGACAGTCCTCTTCTCTTGATATACAAGCATTTCAGCCATCCATTCGGTCTGAAAGCTGAAGTGGAAGTCCTTGAGATCCATCAAGACTGACACGAATCGCAATCCTTGACTGTGTGTGAGGGAAAAAAATAAATAGTAAATATAGTAAATAAAAGACAAAGATTAAAGGAAGCATAAGTACACTAACCTGCACCAATGCATAAGTTGGATGAGCCATTTATCGCCTCCTTCTTTGTCATTCTTATCAGCCATTAAACCATGTTCAATTAAGATAAGACGCCGAAGATAACCAAGCCGGTCGGTATTTCCAAAAGAGCTGTGGACTTCCACGATTGACTTGATTGGGTCCGTGCCAACGTGCGCCCGTCCAACCTTGAAGTCATTGCAAAAACACGCGTAAGGTAAAGTGAAATCATCGTCAAAACTAAAGATAACTTACTTTTAGACCCAAAGGTCCAACTTTGGGATCATTTAATACAACATCTTTGAGCTTCGCCTTTGAAAGTGGATCTGCCTTCTTGGCTTCTGGCCATTCGTGGGTATGTTTACCCTGGTGACGAAGCAAGCCCCATACAGCTTTGGGATCTGTGTGATCCTCGTCAATGCGACAGTGAGCAAGACATCGGATGTGTGTCTGTATGCCGATGCATCCAGTGACAGGGCACGCGGTGCCACTATATGGAAAAATTTCAATGTTAGTATCTTATCTTTGAAACACGAGGTATATATATATGAGGTATATATATATATATATTTGACTTACTTTGATAGTATCTCCTCAATCTTATTGCGTCCAGTTGGCGGGGAACCAGCAAAAGTGCAACTCGGTTCAGAGCAACCCATTACACCAAGGCAGGTGTAACGTCGAATGATCCACTTGCCATTCCGATCGGTTTTCATTGTGTAAGTCCAAGCGATATGCCGAAAATTCGTTATTTTGTCTTTAGGATCTTTGACAAAAACTGTTTCCCCGTTGGGATACTTTGGGTAATTCTGAGAATCCACAATGGAACCGTGGTCGATCCAAGTTTGATACTGGGTCTTGTCCGTTGGTATTTGAAGCTGGCGACGGCGAGCTAAAAGCTTATCGGTCTGTTCCTCAGGGGTGCAGGCGACAGTATAATCGGCCAAATCGTCGAGATCATCGACTTCAGGGCTGATATCTTCACTCATGGTGATAGCACTGGAGTTGAACGACGTAGATGATCGACAGCTAGAAACAGGAGACACAGGATGTAATTCGACCAAATTTTTAACTTTAGACCGCGAAGATGGAGAAGGTAATGGCGATGGAGACGATCGAGATGATAAACTTGAGGTTTTAACAGGAGATGATGATAAACAGGATTTAACAGGAGAAGAAGGAGATGATACGACCAAAGACTTGTCGTCGTCGTCGTCGTCTTGAAAGACCTCAGAGGACTGTGAAAGTCCCATTGCGAAATAAAACGAGACCGACACCTTGAGAAATATGAGACGTTTACGATAGGGATAGGTAATGATATACGACGTTTGAGAGAAACTCGGTCCAGAAAGAGAGATTTTGGATGATGGGAAGTCAAGAACAGAAGGCCAAGGTGGGATATAAGGGTTCGATGTCATTGGATGAAGTGTCGAACTGAAGAAGCCGATCGGAAATGAACTTGAGTTGAAGCCGACCGTCATTCGAATCCTGTTTTTTCGAGACACATCCACGGATATAAGTGGGAATGGAAGGTTTGAAGTTGTTTGGTGGCATGTGTGGTAAGTTGTCGGTTTGTTTGATATCTGATATCCAGACATGGTGGGATAGGATTCGGTGTCATCTCACGGTGGTAAAGTGTAGATTACCCCTTGAAGTGGGAAATTTACACCCTTTCCGGTTGCACCGGATCAGGGCGGTGTTAAGTATCCGGTGGAAAAGTACAGTCCACGACCGGGGCCATGAATTTTACCCCGACTTTTTTTACACTCGATTATCCAGTGTGAAAGATTGGGTGTAAAATTACACTTCACGGCCGGGTAAAATAGTTTTACACCGGCCATTTTCCACCGGATTCTTTTCCACCCCTTGAAAAAAATAGAATCCGGTGGAAAATTCGACTTACCCCCCCTTGGTATCGAATTTTCCACCGTCACTTTTTCACACCGGATAATCCGGTGTAAAGTGGTTGGTGGAAAAATCTCCCACCCCCTTTTCAATAAGATAGACCAAACTTTCAGCGCGAAATTTGACACAGAAATGAATGCAGCTTTAACTGACTTTCTTTTAGCCAGAGTATGTGCACCTCCAGGGATTGGTCTATTGGCATCTATGTGATGCCTATCTTGCTCAGGCAATGGAATGAGGATAGAATGTTTGATCACATGGGCCAGCTGTGGTGGAAGGTCTTCTTTGAGTAGGACATAATACCATTTGAGGTATATGGCGAGGATAATGGGACAGACCAGCAACACCTTGCGCCATGAGGGCCCGGCACTTCCACATGGCAATGAGCAGACCTGTGTCACCGGCACAGGTGGCATTATGTGCCTCAACAATCGTTTCAAGATCACGTACGTGAAGCATCAAGTTGTATTTCTTCAAATCATTGGTTTCTTTTGTAACTCTCAAAGCGGAACCTTCAAAATACTATAGCAAGACCACATGGTGTCCAAAACCCAGTTGCACTCTGACTTCTGAGTGAGATCAGTTTTATCTGATGTTTCAATTACTTTTCTTGGATACTCACAGATCCAAGGGTATCATTAGTAGATGAAGATCAAACATAAAATTAGCATAGGTTCTCACTTGATTATGAAAACAAGATTAGCTTTCTGAAGAAACTCTGCATGTTTCTGATGATTGAATTAAAATCCTGTGAGGTGACTGGCTTTTTATAATCATCATCCAATTCAAACAATGCCTCCACCCACAAGCATTCTTGCTGTTACTGGAATTTCCCCAATATAGTTCCCTGATTGCTCTGGCAAAATCCCATGTGGTATGTGCAGCACCAGAAACCATTAGCACCCAAGAAAGACCTTTGATCAAATGTATTTGGGGTCAAGCATTCCACAAAGACTTTCAACTAGTGAATTGGATCCAAGATTTCCATCAGCAACTAGAATGAATTTGGTTCAGTTGGTCCAGAACTCTTGATACACTATCCGCTGATGAATCAGGAGCATCCATCATGGTCAAGAAATGGAAGTTAGGAGTGTGAAACTCTATAGGATCAATTTTCGGAGGTGAGACAGCTAGCTGTGGTGACTTATTAGGGGTTGGGCAAAAAACCAACCAACCAGTTTCTGAAGTCCATTCAGTTGTAATTCAGTTTTTTACAAATGCTCAGGAACGATTGCTAGAACAATATCAAAGCCAACAAAAAAACTTGTCGTTCGCTTTGCTTTGCAAAAGAATCACCAAAAGTCGACTGGTGGATGGTGTTCTTGATCATTCCAAAGCCCAAACAATTCAAAAAACCAAAGCAATTTGTGCCACTCAAGCCACATAGACAACATCTTTCCACCTTTCACAAAGGAGAGCCAGGTACCACCTAGGCTCTTTTGGAGCTCAGCTCAGTTGAAAAGGCCTGTCTTCAGCAAACTTAACAAAGTCCCTTGCCAAAGGCCCGAGCCCCAGCGAGGGACTTACCCCATAAACTGGAATCCTGGCGTGAGAAGTGAGCTGTATTTGCTCCAAATTCTCTACATCTGTTTGTTTTTTTTCTCTCTCAACAAACATGTCTTGCAACAAAGAAAGAAGAAAATGGCAAGGGACAATTACATATGTACCAATTGCAAACTCCTTTCTATCTTTTTGGGAAGTTATCTTTTTGAGTAGTTGAAGATCAATTATTTTGACCGCTTTCTGAGAAATACAGGCTTTGAGCCGGCTCGCCGCTGCTGAAAATTGAAAACAGACCCATTTTTGATTCCCCAGTAGCCCAAGTTCCAGACCAGATTTGGGGAAGCTTGCAATTGGCTCATATGTAATGAACCTCCGAGACCTGTTTATTTAGGAACAAATCAAAGAATTCAAAGTAGTGTTTTTTGAGCCAATACAGGCTACTTCTCACGCCAGGATTCCAGTTTATGGGGTAAGTCCCTTGCTGGGGCTCGGGCCTTTGGCGAGGGACTTTGTTAAGTTTGTGTCTTCAGACCCAAACACCGACTTTGAGTGACCTAGCAGAACAACAGGTCTGTGAAACCTGCACACAGTTGTTTCCGTCCATCTTTGACTTGCTTCGCCTCGCTTCTCAAAGGTGCAAAACTGGTTGGTCGGTTTTTCGCCCAACCCCTATTGGCTTTATGTGCATTGGGAAGGTGTCAAATATGTTCAGCAAGTGTTTTGGCCTGTTGAGCCTTGATGGCCAATTGAATATGATCTAATTTGGCAGGTCCTGTAGCAAACAACTTGATATTGACCACCTTCTGGTCAGTTGCCTTCATTGCCACCAACAATGCAGCCAGAGATACTGTTTTAGTCTCACAGCTGGCCAAAATTGCTAACCAAAACATAATATTGAAGCCACAAGTGTCATAGAATTGTCTTTGAGATATGTCGATACGGCTATTGTGGATTCACAGGTTTATGTCAATGTTTTCAAAAGGAATTTTTCATTCAACTTGAATACTTGCATCAGTTGTTGCAATGCTGTGGATCAACAAGGGAACCTGGCAGCCATAACCACCAGGCCATTCTGGAGTGGTAAAGTGTTACATTGGTCATTGCATGTATATGCTATCATTGCACAGGTGGCTTTTGGGACCTTGATGATTTGAAAACATCCAGTCAACTTTCAATCATAAAACAAGATCATGTATCATGAACAATGCAAGCACTGACAGTTTTGGCTTTGTGAGTTGCTACATATGTAGCCATAAGTCCCTTGCTCAAGCCTCAGGCCTTTGGCAAGGGACACAGGAAACAAGGAGATAGTTTTCAGTGGGAAGACTGATTACACAAAACACAGAAATAATGCAGAGATAACGACAAAATAATACATTTTGGCTCATCAACTGTGGCAAATACAATGTGTTTTCTCACGGGAAAATTGCCTCTTGTTTCCTGTGGGACGTCGAGGGACGCCGCGAGAGGGACTTTGTTAAGTTTGGTTCTTGCCCGTTTGCCAAAGTGTTGGAAGGGTTGGGTTTGAAGATAGGAGTTAAACAGGAATACAGCTAGATTCATTCTCGATCTTATCATTACCATCACACTTGACAAGAAATTAATGGAAGCTCCGACATTGGATAAGGTACATATTTTGGACTGCAGGTCAGATAACCAGGCATCAGTTGTCTACTATTGACATCAGAGCAATCAGAGCCCGTTCGGAGTGAACCTTGCGAGGGTGGGCGGAAGTCGAAGAGTTAATTTGACCTGCAGGTCAGCTTGTACATACATCACTTATCTGCTCTCGAATTGGAGCCCGCAAAAGATAAGATTCATAATTCAGATAGCTGGCAAACCAGGAGGGAACCAAGATCGGAGCTCTTGATTAATTGACGGAAGCCCCACAAGTCGGTGAGCTATTTTGGCCGGCCGCAGGGTCTTGGAAATCGAAACTCATAAGCAATCAGCGAATATCCCTCAGCCTTGAATCTTCTTTTCGAGGTTTTGACGATTATCCGCACGGCGTCTTTGTTAGCGGTGAAAGCAAATGAGGGAAAGGAAAGTCGTGAGATCATCAAACATTGAAGATCACTAGGTCGTTAACACTATTTGGTCATAAGTTGCTATTCACCCGATTAATCACCTTTAATAACCCCGATTGCATTTGCTAGCGTTTACCATCTTACAAAACACAAACCGACTGACGATTATCAAAACATCTCATAAACAGTCTCAATACCTCTACTATCAATCTCAATGGCTCCTTGGTCTGTGCTGTGGGTTCAATTCATCTTGACCATCTCAGTTACCAGGCCCTGCAACCTGCTGAAAACCATCTCTTCTCCTTCTCAATCGTTGGCCCGCGAATGTCGTGTGTGGGTTTACAGAGATAGCCCCATGGGCAAGTTGAGTCACTTTATCCTTCTAACAGAGCACAAGAGGGTGGTATCGAGACTTACTATGCAATTGAACCAGGATACATCAACATCTATGTGCTTTTCATGTTGTAGCCGATGAACATGACCGTCAAATCGAAGCGCATCATTACTGCACCTGTGTCTCCTGTGACTTCCATCAATGCATCATATATGACAGTGACAAACCAAATGCGCGATTGATTGGCAAGTCTTCTTTCTGAAGAACTAGAGACCCAAGCTCTAACATCGATCTCTCTTGACCATATTAGGAATCGAATATTTAATCTCAGAGCAAAAGTTTAATTCGCTTCCAGAGGAAGAGAAAGTATATTGGCACAGCCATAAATACGAAGTCGAGAGTGGAGTCTTGATGCAGATGGTCCGTTTTCCAGAATTCCCAAAGACCGACGACCTGAAATCCCTAACAAAAGACAGAATCTCATACAAGATTTCTCCCTTAGCATGTCGCTGGACGAGAAGGGACTGTGCCCGAGGAAGAAGAGAGAGGAATGATGATGGCAGTTCATCAAACGTTTGGAAAAGTCATCCATACTTGGAATGTAGATCGTCATCCTGATCTACCCTTAGGTCCTCCAAGCTTGATGATGTCCTACACAAAGCCGTGAGTTGAGCTTACGATTTCAAAATTTGATCCGGAAAGGCTAATCTGATGAACGAGTTGGTTCTCTTATAGTGAAATGGTCAATTGGGAACAGGTCAAAAAAAGAGACGAAGAACAGGGAGTGGACACGGCCGACCGCAGTAAAATTGTCAGTCAATTCATCTCATCTTGGGAGTCTGATCTAAGTTTGCTCAAGATAAGAGACTGAAAATGAGATTTCTGGCTTTAGCGCGCTGGTTACCTTCCACTTGATTATGCCAAGAATCAAAACGCAGATAAATGGATGGAAACTGGTAAACAAGTCCAATTCGAATCAATCGAAAGACCATTGAAAGGGGGTTTGGACAAGTAGTTTCCATTTTTTTGCCGAAAATACCACAAGTTCTGCACGAGACGATGGAGACGTTCTGTGTAAAAAAGGATGAAAAATGTTTCGATTCTTGTGTAAAAGCTGAAAGCTTCTATCAATGCTTGCAATCTGAAGTTCTTTCCTAGCACATCTTCAAATAATCCAAAGACAATCGAAGGACCTGTACTGGCAGAATACTTGATGACCCTTTTCAAGCATCTAAGAAGCACTTCACTTTTCATACTTGGATAATTTGTTGGATGAGCACGAGTCAAGAGAACTCTATCCCAAAACGCTTACACGGGTGGAAGCCTATATTTTCTCTTTCAGTAATAAAATCACCAACCCTCAAACTGGGTTGGACAAATAAATTAGATCAAAGAACTACCATGTGACAAACACGCAAGTCTGCACGCCTCTTAAGACGCTCGGATATGCATGTAGAGGGGTGCAAGCTCAGATGACAGTAAGAAGGTGATAAATACAAGTGTTGAGCCTCGTCTTCTTTTTTCTCACTGGAGCTGGAATAAATTCGATGCCCTCTTTCCTTTGTAACATGTGCATAGACATATAATGTCCGCGTATGCTTGTAGGGGGATTAGGTCTGGTTGGGTCTGAGGAGGTCAAAGAGCTCTGGTGCATGACCTTGTGCCCAGCCTCAACACAGGTTTACTTATCTTTCCTTAGATTCTTACATTTCTAACAAAATATCACCGACGATCTCCATCTCGGACTAGTTGCGTTTGGCAAACTAGCACGCTGGCCTCTTATCTGAAGGATCATATGGAAACCTGAGCAGCCAATTGGCGAAGAAAAAGTGCATTGCAATGCCTTGAATTTTTTCCTAGACCGAAATCACTCACAAACTCGATCAATCGAAATTTAAATTTCCAGGTTTTGACTACAACGATCCATGCACAGAAGAAACTATATAAAGCGTTTTATCTCTGACAGGGGTTGTAACAGGAGTCTTGGCTGCTAGTTTTTTTTACTTCAGAACAAGATCTCTTACTAGTTTCGTATCTGTGCTTCTCATCGTCGGATCTTTTTGCTGCGTCGTCATTCGGAAACCCTTCGTGAAGAGTACGGGAAAGCTTTGATCTTGACGAAAAACCCTTGTGGAGATTACAGCCTAAGGCTTCACGTACACTCATCATCAGTATTACTACATAGATTTGACTTGGTTTTTTAAAACATGAGTCAGCTTTCCTTTCGTCACAGCATTTTAGTCATACTCTTGTCACTTTAGTCTTGAGATCAGTGCCCAGTACTGCCTCCTTACGGTGACGCCCCTCCTGTCACGTAATGATAGTTCACCCGGTAGCGGGACCTCTGTATCTCGCAGGTGGTATCTCTTCAGCATGCAAGCGGGTGCTTTAGAATGCTGCTCACCCTAACGAGGACAGCGTCGGTTTGATAACGCATTGGACACAATATGACGCTATGCGCGTGGTGTGAAACGAGCCTACGGACTCTCAGTGTGACGCGTACACTTTGTCTTGACCCCATCTCCGAAAGCCAAATCACCCAGCGCTACCCAGTGGCACACTCCTAAATCATCAAGTGGGTTCTGTAGATTGTGAATCAAAAAGCAAGCTCTCTGGATCTATCGGGAAGCTCAGATTTTCAAACGACGCCAAGAAACCACTATTCGCCATGATCAAGCTGTCTTTCGGCACGCTTTCAACATTCTTCTGCCGCTCTTTGAAATGGATCTGCTTGATTTGTTTCTGCAGCATCGAATTAACTCACTGCGCGTTACTCCGGAAGGGATGGGAAGAACCAGGTCTATCGTCCTTGGGCTCTATGATCAATGACGATGGGAGTCATATTGAGACGGTTGCACGTAAGCAAGTCCATCAACCTTCAGCTTTAAAGAATAAAACTGACGTAGATAGTACCATTTGATTGGAAATTTTGATTGAAAATCCTCTTATTTCTCGACATCAAAGAATTCTCTGGTCAATCAACTTGTCCTTCTGAAACCGTGCTGAATTTCCTGGAATCCGTAACTTACTTTGAGCGCTCTTTCTACCCCTTCTGCAGATGTCGAAGATCAACTCCAACCTATACTCAAGCCATACACAGACACGTCAGATACTTTTCCAATGTCACAAGGAGCCGCTCTGTTGTTGGCTGATCGGGGCTTAAAACAATTTTTGAACGCTCGTAAGGCGAGACTGTCACGTAAAGCTGGGTCCTTATATCAGTCACCTGATCACTCAATATCCCATCAGCCCAATGATAACGACTACCATCTTCAACAATCAATCAATTCACAGGGGACAACTTTGGAACCACCACCAATAATTATCGAGCCAGACTATGAGGGCTGGGTCCCTGAGTCTGAAGTTGTTGCACGAAATCCCAAGAAGCCACGGGTTACTTCACCCGAAGGACCAGCTTCTTTAATCTCCGAAGATAAATCTCGATTGAAGTCCTCGAATCCCTATTATCCCTTGCCCCCACCTATTCCATCTTTCTCGGCTCATGGGCAAAATTCAAAAACAAGGTTCAGCTCTCTCAACGAATTGGACTCCTTTTTGCATTCGGATTCAGATATAGATGCAGGGTCTGTTGGTACCAGGACTATGCCTCACTCATATGAATCCAGCGGCTTTCTCCCAAGTCTGACGCAATTTCAACCCAACCCAATCCATCAAGACTCTTTTGAAAAAGGACATTTAACAATTTCCCCGCCAGATTATATAACCACGTCGGAGCCTTCAGTAATGAATGGCCCACACACACCACAATATCGGGAAACAGTGCTTCTGGACTCACCTACTACTATCACACATACTCCAAACTCTGCAGTAAGCCATGGAGCAGACTTCATCTCACCGACCCGATTTCAAATGAGAAAAACGATTTCCTCTCAGGATGGAAAAGATGCCATGGCTTTTAAGCCATCGACGTCATCTGACTCTCAATTTCAATCATATAACACTGCTAGGAATTCACCAGAGGTTTTGTCGCACAATCACGAACATCCTCGAACCTCCCAACTCTCTGACAGCACACCATACCCTAGAAATCCAACCGATTTGAAATTCGAAATCCCTTTAACACCAATCGGCGACGAAGCATTAAGATCTTTCCACATAGCTTTACGTATTTATCAGAGTTTAGCACGTGAGATCGAGAAGGCAGCTGGCACGTCCGAAGAGGCGGCCTCGTTACCCACAATGGATATAACACATAAATTAGCTGTTACGATATATGACAACCTAATGCTCAAAGAGAGTGAGATCAATCTACACTGGGTACTTCTCAATTTTTTCAAGCAACACGTTATGCAGAGGACTTCATCAGATGCTCAAACAGAGAGCGCTATTTGGCTCGCAGCCCATTTAGGGAAAGAACGTAGATTACCACCCAAATCGAAGATTCAAGACCACCCTGGAAAAACGTATCCCGAGCTCTTACGAGAATGGTCTGAGAAATTGTTTTCGGATTGGCAAGATGAATATCGGAAAAGACCTTCAAGTGGACATAAAGATATCACTCATGTCCACTTCCAGACTCGCTTACTGGACCTCGGCACTCACGCAATGATATGGGCTTCTGTCTCGCTTCCGAGTGAAATGGCAGAACGTTTGAAACAAGGTGAATTGACGCGAGACCAAACCGTTCAGATCTTGTTATCAACAGCTCGACTGTTTCCTTCTATGAATCAACATTGGACCCCAAAGATGATTGAAAAACTTACAGAATATGAACTCAAGAGGAATTCGATCCATTCAACCCATGTGGCTACATGAAATTAGATTTCTTTCACATGAAGTCATTAGTCAATAGATTTAAGAAGTAAATTATAAAGTAGATATTTTCAAGTTTGATTTTTTTGCTTCAAGTATTGCATACTGATTGCATATACTAGAGTGAAATTCCTAGACTCATTCACATCTTTTCCTAAGCTTACAACATTTTAATTGAAATTTGAATAAACTAATTAATAGGCCAATGAGATACATGAAATCAGCCTTAAGGTATTAGCTGTGCTTTATACAAATAAAGTTTTTTAAAGAAGTGCACCCTGCGTTGTGCTGCTCTTGACTATTTCCAACATATGAGACTTTGAACCAGCGCAGTATCAGGTAAATGCGTATGTACCAACCCTCTAGATGAAGGTCTTTCGCTGCAATTTGATATATATTATTTTCTTGGTGTTAGATATAGGCAAAAGATTGCCGTATCTAGGTGACACAGTTGATCAAGCCATCAGATTCGGATGTAAGACTGTTCTTGACTTAATCGTGAATCAATCTTAATTCAATCTTAATAAGGTTGTCGTTGGTAAGTGAAATAATTCTGTTCACCCACACATCAGCTTGAGTTTGCAACATTTTTTCTTGCAAGCCCATCTACACGATGACTACAATGTCATTCATTTCATACCTTTTCCGTGCCAGAGTACATCAAAATAAAGCAGTGATTATCTCTAACACGAGACTCGGTGCAGTTTTCAGTAGGAGCAAAGGCCACATTGTTCACTGGATATCCCAGTTGCAGCTGTGCCTTAAGAGTGATCCATCATGTTTTTTTTTCTCGCGGCTCTTGCTACCTATTGCTGTGTCGCCATGGGTGCTTGAGTCTGGTAAAGTCTCTTGCACTTCCAGTTGTCGCTCAAATAAATGACTCAGCCCATTGTCCACGCGGTAGCCGTACTAGACAAATAAGCTTTGGATTGGATCACAGGCGACATATTTGTGCCCTTTGCAAACCAGTAACCCAAAGATAAATCAAGATAAGATTAACTCACATGTTCAACAAGTCACTTTCCTACCTCTTGTTTGTTTTTGAGTGATTATCAAACTTTCACCTTTTTTATATGGGCATACACACTACAAGACTTAAACCCAAGTAGACAACATCAATGATCGACTTCCTTTCAAAATGCTTCAAACTCGGGATCCTATCAATCTCTGTAGTTCATGACCATGCTTGGCTATTTTGCAGTTATATCAAGCACAACCTGACTAGGAAACCATTGGCATATCCACACATTCCCCGTAATACCCGGTATATATTGGGATCCGACAATGAACTATATACTGTTCTAGGCGTCAAAGATTTCTTGGAAACAAAGTAATGCAACTCAAGCAAAGACATATCTCAATGCACTACTGGATGTGGGTTCGAAAGGATTACAATTGAGGATAGTAGGTCGGTGATAATACAAGCAAGTCATATATCCTTTTTGAGTTGATTTGTCCAATGGCCTGTAGTACTGCTTCAAGACTCCGGATTCGGTTTAAAGATCACCAAGGATGTAGTCTTAACCATCGGCAACATCTAATCCAATAGTACAAGGCAGTTCACCATAGTAGTATGAAAGTCTTTCAGGTTGATTATACGGTTTTCAGAGCTTCGAGGCAACGAGTCGTCAAGTTCATCAAGTCCAGGAGTATTGATTACATGGGTTTCGAAGGCAATTGGGTAGGTAAAACTCCAAAACGTTTCTTTACAGTAACACGATGTCTTGAAAATCTAAAGATGAAAAAAACAGTCTCATGAAAACTTGAATGATATGGAAGTGAATGATACGATGACCGTTTGACTAGAAGCTTACTTATCATCCGGTGAAAATCGAGCTAAAGAAAGTGCAAGATGCAAAAATGAGTATTTGTAAACCGAATAACATCAAACAAGATCAAGAACTAACCAGGATGAGCAGATTTAGTAACTTGACCTTCAGTGGTGACTTTTTTAAGTGTGTACACTCTACAAAAAGAAAATCAAAATCAATTATTCTTTCCCCCCAAAAAAGACTGACAGATCAAGGAATTTGAAGAACTAACCTGTTTCCTTCGGCGTCAAGTGTGTATTGAAGATGCATGATCGATTTAGTGAAGTTTAAGAGAAATTCAAAGATAAGGAGGATATGATGAAAGGTTACTTTGCTGAAGGGTTTCTTTGAAAAAGTATGAAAAGATTTGGTTTGTACACTCACGTGCTGAGCCGCAGTTCAGTCTGGTGGTTAGCTGACATACAGAGATCACGTGCCTTTGGTATCAAGTACATACATACACACATTCACCCTTGATTAGCATATATTCTTACAAATATGCCATCAAGCATGCAATACCTCAATTTAACCATTGGAGTCCTTGATGGGTCTTGTTCTCTGTGCTTATTTTGTTCTCGCTGTGTTATACTTTGGAATGAGCTTCTTTGCTTGTTCTTGATAAGACCCTTTGTAATTCAGAAGAAGGGTATATGGGAGGATTGGTATGTATTGAGGAAGATTTATGGGATACAAAGTACAAATCCGGACTCGTGCCCGGGCACGTGCCCAGAAGTCCGAATTCCATTTTTGGCGGTAAATCTGTACTCTGGACTTCTGGGCACGTGCCCGGGCACGAGTTCAGCTTTGAATCCTCCGTCAGCCAGATTCACCTCATCTAACTCCAACCCTGCGAACTCCTCAGCACCAACTCCATGCCCCGTTTCCATCGCAAGCAATCCCTCAGACGGTCAATTCAAGTGGAACGTCACGCACGCAAAGCCCTGCGAGACAACAACCTACCCCTTCTAGCCAACTTTGGAGTCGATATTGCTGGCGCCCACTTCCTATTCCGGATGCTTCACGCCCTAGCGCTCTTTCGCCAATCGATCACAGACGATGATAAAAAAAAACCGCTCTCGTAACTCTTGTCGGTATTCTCGAGTTGATACCTGCTTTGGATCAAAACTATAACCTCCTTCGCTGGGGATATCATCTGCGAAGACAGGCTATTTCAGATCTTGAAGTCCTAGATGAAGCACTCACGATCTTAAATAATAAGCGATTTGTTTCAAACAGGATCCCTCGTGGTCGTAAGGAACTCCGAAATGCCTGGCTCTCTCAAGTGCTGATTGAAGGTGGCGATGGCTTCATCAAGCTCATAAGTGACAGATCTTCATTTTTAAATGTGACTTGTATTTCACCTGCTTAGTGAGGTTTCTTTTCAGGCCCGAATGTCAAAGTTAGCTTTTAATAAGCTGATTGATTTAATTGAGGATAATCCTGTATTTCATAACAACTCGAACATGAAGCAGGCTCCTGTTTGGTGGCAGACGTTGGTGGCACTTGCAAACTTAGGAACTGGAGGAAATGGTGGAGACCATTTCCATCTGGCCAGGATGTTCAATTGCTCAGGTAAGATTGAATTGTAATTTCTATTTGTACTTAAGATTTTCCCGCTTCATTTTTGCTTCACTTCTATCCACAGAAGGAAGCGTGCAAAATTGGACAAAACGGTTCATCCATGCCGTTCTCAGTTTGAAAGACCAGTACATGCGGTGGCCAACTCCTCAAGAACGCTTGGCTCTGAAAGAAGAAACTGCGTCGATGACTTTCTTCAAAGGCTGCGTGGGATTTGTAGATGGTACCCTGATTGCCCTGGCTTCAGCTCCTCGGGTGACACCTGAAGATTATTATACCCGGAAGAACTTCTATGCGTACAACATAATGCTGGTATGTGATATTCATCGGAGGGTGACTTATTACGAATTGGGGTGGTGTGGTAGTGTGCACGATCAGCGTGTGTTCCGGTCTTCAAAGGTCTGTCTCGTCAACGTAACTCATCAATTCACAGTCTTACTAATCACATTCCCATTTTGCATCTATTTAGTTGTACAAAAATCCCAACCTTTATTTTGAAAAAGATGAGTATATACTAGCCGACTCCGCGTATACGGTATCCGATGTGGTGATTCCTTGTCTCAAACGATGTGCTGGTCACAGCCTTCGATCTGATGAAGACGCTTTCAATAAAGCAATCAGTGTGTTGCGGGTTATCATTGAACATTGTAACGGAATGTTGAAAGGCAGATTTCAATCTTTAAAAGAACTTAGATTAGTCATCAAGGACGCCTTGACTGCATTGCAAGCTAACCAGTGGATCGAAGTATGTTTGATCATACATAACTTCCTCATCTCTATCAAAGAGGACTGGTCTGGTGTACTGGGGACGTTAGACGAAGCTCTCGATTACCAACCGCGCCGTCGAAATACACCTCCGGGTGCCCCAAATTTTGATAATGACAATTCAATTTTAAGAACAGAGCGTGATACACGTCGAAGAGATGATCTTTTTGCTGAATTCTTAATGACCAGACAAAATCATTAAGATATTTATTTTATTACATACCTTAGTTTGGGTGAACCCGTTGTGGTGGCTTTTTCTTACTTAAGTGCTCACTTTTTTTGTTTGAAGTTTTTTTTTTATGTATTCTCCTTTTATGTTATTTTCAAATAAAGTATCTATTTGATTCATTTCGAAAGTGGCAAATAATAAAAATCGATTTCAAAATAACAGATTTCAGATTGAGTGCAAACAAGCCAGAGCGAGACAAATGGGACCTATTTAATACTAAGAGGAATCATTATAGATATAAAAAAAAGAAATGTAAAACAAGATAATTTTTTATTTTGATTTGAGAGAGGTTTTAATTTTTTTTAAAGAGTTGAAGTTTTGACAAAAAGAAAGTACAAGAGAATTTTTTTAAAGAGATGAAGTTTTGAGGCAGTCCGAAAAGAAAGTACAAGAGATATAACTCTTTTGTCAAACACCTGAGCCTGAAGCTGAACTCGATTGCATCATCGATTGTGCGTGTTGCGCAGCAAGCATTGCGTCCTGAAGGCTGAGGTTATGATCTTTCATCAAGGTACTAATCAGATGAGCATTTCGTGCCACTTGTTGATGTTCATATTCAGCTTTCATTTGCTTCATCTCAAGTGAATGTTTTTCCTTTCGCGAGTCTAAATCAAACTTATCACTGCTTAACTTCACATCAACCAATTCCAGTTCAATCTGAGATTTTTTTTTTGCTTCTTCAGGGCTGAACTCGGTTTGTTTCGGTTGTTGTCCACAAATAGAGCTACCCATGTTTTCAACTACCTGAGCCAAACGTTCCATACTTTGACCATGTTTAAAAAAAGCTTGTTGCTCCAAAGTATTGAGGTTTGGATCCGCTCGGACATTTGAACTTGCTTGTAGAGGGGTTGATCCAAATTGATTTCCTTGTAAGAGAGCCTGGATTGAAGACGCCGAACCAGAAGTTCGGCTTCTTTTGCTGAAGGTCCCAACGCTAGTAGAGTCAACTGAGTTTCTAGAACCTGTGCGCTTGAGTGATGAAGAGGTCGTTTGAGTCTCAGATTGGGCTTGAAAAGAATCTCTCGGTCGGAACGGGGTGGGTGTGTAAGGGATTTGACCGTCATCTGGAATTTCATCGTTGTCATTCAAGACATTCATGAAGTCTTCCATAGTTGGCTCTTCGGAACTACTGTTTAAACCATCTTCCACAGCATTTGTTGATAAAGCCTCTTGCATAGAACGGCTTTGAAGCTCCTCATAAACTACATTTGAATTAACTGAATGTTCTCTTGAATCACGCTCCATTTGAACTTCGCTTTCAAGGTTTTGAGTAGGTGCAGGTAAACCGTGCGCGGCAGCGAGTCTGACATTAGCATGTCGGGTTCCAAAGACGGGCTCCAGTTCCACAAAGTATCTACACTTCTTCAAGATAGATGCTAAGAAGAATGTGAGAAAAGACATTAGAACAACACATAAGGGAAACATGCATAGATCCAGCATGACTGCTTACCGAAGGCTACCTTTTCCATTTTAATCCATTCAGGATTATCATCAGCCCAACCTTTCGCAGCCTTGACTTCCTTCGCTGTCATCCAAGTGCCTTGGCCAGTCCGGTTTCGCTCATCATCGGCTTTGCGCCAAGCCTCTTCTAATTGCATAATCTGTATCACAATATTGATTTATGAAGAAATCAATAAAGTGAGACTGAGACATCAACAAAGGAAAGAAACATGAATAAGACAAAAATATGTACCTTTTTCCGGATCGTGTTCGCATCTCGCCAAGTGATTCCATTATCTATGAAATACCTTTCAATCTCTTCAGCCACAGCTCGCTTTTCAGATTTGTTATCTTTGAATCTACTGAAATTATGTTCATCTGTGAGCCAATTGAGCAATAAGTACATTGAAGATTTCCCCGCCCCATTATCATCATTTTCCCAATGAATGGTTGTCCTGCGGCCCTTCTCATCCTCGTCATTAGAACTTTCATCATCGGATTTCGGCTTTTTGGACTTCTTCGATTTTGGTTTCCGACTTTTTGACTTAGGAGGCGAGCGTGGTTTGGGTTGATCTGCTTTTGATTTACGAGGTTTCTTAGCTTTGGGCATTTTGTTTTTGTTGGGAACACTTGAGCCGGCGGATTGAGCTAGTTGGATCGCGCCAGTGAGCACCTGACTGAGAGTTGAAGGGTCCAGTTGGAGATGAGTAGCGTTAGGATCTGGTTCGGAAGAAGGGTCAAGGGAATTGAAGGTATCAGAGGGTATATCTTGAGACGACGACATGAAATTAAAGTTAATCTGGTATGTGGGTATTGAATTGGGTGTGTGGAATCTGAGCGGAGATCAGATTTGGGCAGTGAATTGGGCAGTGAGGTGGGAATTAAGTTTTGCCCAGTTTTTCCCTCGTGTCCGGGAAACTGGACTTCTGGGCACGTGCCCGGGCACGAGTCCGGATTTGTACTTTGTATCCCATAATTGGTACTGTTTTCAGTCGTGTAATGAAAATGTATGCATGATTTGGTGAGGCGTGGTTTTCATTGTCATCACCATCACCATCAAATATTATTATCTTCAAGTCAGCTTACACATAAAACACTGGCAAACGCTTTACTGAGATGGTTAAGCCCATCCGTCTCATTGAACTTCATCTCCAGATCAACTTCAATTCATGATTATCTCAATTCATTACAATCTAGTTTCAAAGTCATAAGAATTTATCATCCTTTGAATTGGTTGACTCTATCTCTCCAACCTACTCGAATGGATTCTATCAGTTCCTTCACAAAAACAAACGATCATATGGATCTTAGAAGCTCAAATAGTCAGTTCCCTTTTTATAGTGTTGATTATTGATCTTAAACTGATTGAGTCTTGTCCATCTATAGCTTCAAGAATCGACAGTCATCAAACATCTCATCCTACTGACACACCTCTTCATGACTACGACCGTCCCGCTCAGCTTACTTCCAATTCTAGCCATGATCATCACGGTATCACCAGTAAACTCTCTTCATTAACTTTGAGTGATGAACTAGCACCGATTCAGCAGGATCAACCGGTGGACAGGATATCAAAATATACCCCTCTTCGTGAACAAAAATTGAATGCCACTTTACCTACCCGCTTTGACTCCAGCTCAGTAACTCAGTCATCTACCTCAAAGACTGCTGCTCCATCCTCACCCCATCGGATTGATTCAGGGTCTGTGAAACCAGATCAGAAACCTTTGGAGATCGACGCTGGGCATGTTCATGCGATGCCCGATGACAACCGTTCACCTCAAGATGCAATCAACTTAGGAACACATATGAGAAGCGATGAAGGTCGTGATCATCATTCATCGATGCTACATCAAGTCAAACAAGGTAGCTGCTCCATCTTCACCTTCACCTTCAGAGCCCTAAATCTTATATATCCGCATACAATGCCTCCTCCCAGGTTCAATTGGGCTGCTCCAGCGCCCTAGTAGGGGTAGATCCGATAAAGAGAGTGGGAACTGGCGTTCCGGGGGCTCAGTAGAACAATCTCGCAACCTTGCATCAACTTCGACCAATCTGGGAAATAGGAGGCAGAACGGAACACAGCAGTTGTTTGTGAATTCAAGAGAAGAAGCGATCCTTGCTGAGCAAATCAATCACAACGCTACTCGAAATCTAACAGCTCAGGTAGCTTTACTTGTACCAATTTTACCTAACGGAACTCATGATATCGGTAATGAAATCTTGACTTACTCATCTGTAAGTCACAACTCAGTTTCCAGCCTTGTCTCATATGATCGTGTGGTATCTCTTTGTTCCCCAAGCTGATTATATGTTCGTATTGAATAGTTGTGTGCTCCTGCACCACATGTTATCAAAGCTAGACAGTATTTGATTGAAGAAATTGCTCGACGTATCAACGACAGCAGATCAGTTCGATTACCATCTGAAAGACCGTTTCAAGTCGTAGCTTTCGGTTCTACTCAATTTAATTTAGATTCAAATACATCAGATTTAGATCTTTGTATTTGTGATCCTAATTTACCTCGTGGTCCAAAAAGACCACAAGACATTTTAAATCCAAGAAAAATTTATAATATGAGAATGATTGCTCAAATCTTATCACAAGCTGGATTTAGACAAGTTTGTCCGATTACCTCAGCCACTGTACCGATTGTTAAATTTCGGAGTCCAAATCAGACGATTGCAGCTGATTTAAATTGTAATAATTTATTAGGATGTCTTAATAGTGCACTTTTAAAAGCTTATAATGATTTATCACCTGATGTGTTTAGACCGATGGGTATGGCTATTAAACTTTGGGCTAAATCACGTGGGATATGTGATCCATCTGGAAGTTTAGGTCCAACAACTGCATCATCATATACCTTAATTTTAATGCTCATAGGATATTTACAATCAATTGGACATTTACCAAATCTACAAGATGAAGATTATATTATTCAAACGATTGGAGATAATCCTGAGAAACGGACTATAATTTCGACTTTAGGCAAACGACCAAGGTTTAAAAGACGTAAACAACCTACTATTGAATTTATTCATCATGATGCTTCTTTTATGATTAGACCACCACCTAATGCTTGGGAACCTAAACCTATTGAAAACCTTTCGGTTGCATTCCTTGGGTTCTTTCAATATTATGATCAATTTGATTTTGATACTAAAGTGATTTCTATTAGATCGGGTAAACCATGTTATCGTCGACCTTGTCCTGATAGTCCAACTCCTGAAGATGAAGAAGATCGAGATCAAGACAGGTTGGAGAAATCCAATCTGAATGTAGAATTAGATTCGATTGTGGAAGAAAATTTAGATCAAGGAGACAGTTTGGATCAAGGCGAAAATTTGAACGAAGAAGAAAGTTCAGATCTTGAGTCAGAAGTAGGAGGTAGTCATTTGTCTAACGAAGGATTAACAAATGAACCGGACGATGGACAGCAAGCTACACCCAAGCAATCTAACCGTGGTTCAAGAAGGGCTAACACTCGAATTCCTCCTGATGCACCTTTGTATTACAGCTGGACCGACCCAATAGCAACTGAAGATCCTTTTATTCGTGCTCGGTGAGTGTTTGAATGATTATTGATTATTTGATATGTAAGAGATTTCAATACCTGACTTGATTTCTCAAAACCCATTACCGGTCCATAGTAACACATCTAAAAATATAGGAAAAAGTAGTGCACATACGATCAAAATGGAAATCAAACGTGCAAGACAGATTCTCGAACGAGGAGGTGGACTTGTACAGCTTTGTGAATGGCGACATTTGGCGGCTCTTCGACCCCCTTCACCGGCATCTAGATCACGAAAACAATTCAAGGGAAAGGAAGCAGAACGATTGAATGGAAGGAATCTGGAACCAAAGCCTATTGAATCTTTACAACGTAAGTATGAAAATTCAATGTTGACTCAGTCGTGGATGAACCCGATAGGCTAATTTGAAGCCCATTAACAGCAGTGACCACCAACAATCCTACGCCATCTACCTCATCACAACCGGCAAAACAGATCACTTGGCCACCTATACCATCATTGGCCGCACCACTACCACAAGACCCTAAATCGCCGATCTCTAATTCTCAGAGACAATCCAAGGGAAAGGAAGCCGAACGATTGAATGGAAATAATCTGGAACCAAAGCTTACTCAACCCTTACAATGTAAGTATGAAAATTGAAAGTTGATTTAATCATGGATTAATCCGATAGGCTAATTTGAAGCCAATCAACAGCCGTGACCACCAACAATCCTACGCCATCTCCCTCATCACAACCGGCAAAACAGATCACTTGGCCACCTAAACCATCAATGGCCGTACCACTACCACAAAACCCTAAATCACCGATCTCGAATTCCCAGAGACAATCCAAGGGAAAGGAAGCCGAACGATTGATTGGAAGGAATACGGAACCAAAGCCTATCGAATCTTTACAACGTAAGTATGAAAATTGAAAGTTGATTTAATCATGGATTAATCCGATAGGCTAATTTGAAGCCAATTTAACAGCAGTGACCACCAATAATCCTCCACCATCGACCTCATCACAACCACCCAAACAGCCCACTATACCAGCCAAGCCATCACACCCAGCCCTTCCACAAAACCCTAAACGATCTACCAATTCAGCTAAAGGACACCCTAAGTTTAGTCCATCTTGGTATGCTGCGATGAGACGTGAAAAGGAACGTAATTCAAATGTGAAAACTTCTGGAAACAATGTTCAACAGAAAGAGTCAAGTTCAAGTAATGGTAAAGCGAATGCAAACGGTCAAGGTAAAGGTAAAGGTAAAGGAAATGAAGTTGAAAACCAAACTAATTTAGAGAGAAAAAAGAGAAGATGAAGGAAAAGGAAAACATATCTAGTCAAAAGAAGATTGATTTGACATTATAATATATCTCAACAAAGAAATCTAGTATTGTTACTTTTTTTTCCTTTTCTAGCTTTATTTTTTTTGAAATAATTTTGTGTATGTGAGAGCAAAGTAAAAGAAAAAGTTTTTCATGAATTTGTTTGCAAGAATATAAAATATGTGTGCGTGTTTTTTGGTCATGGAAGTTTAATGAAATTCAGAGTAAAAAAATATCAAGTGTTTTAATGTATAGATTTTGTTTTGGTATTGTTGTTAAGGAAGAAGAAATGTTTGATTCTTTAAGTAACTGGTTTCTTTTGTGTAGCTATGGAGTTTCTTAAGTTGTTTTCTTTCAAAAAGTTGTTCAATTTGATTAAAATACTTGAAATATGGAATGAGATTTGTTCAAGGGCGCGTTCACTTGAGCAATTTCTGGTCAGAAATTGCATTCCACAAAGTTTAAAGTGCTGGTTTGGTGGAGTACATTTCATTTTTGCATTTTAAAATTTACAGAATGCAATTTCTTGTCAGAGATTCCTCAAGTGAAAAGTGATCAAGGGGTCTCAGGTCAAGACTTTGATAGTCTTTTCGTGAAAAACTGGGGAAACATTTTACAGTAAAGTATTATAACAAAATTCCTGTTTTGTAAAACAAGATGGTCAGCAGCAGTCAACACCTTAAAACCTGCAATTACAACTCAAGCCTTGGTTTCAAGAGTCAAGTTACATATGATTTAGAATATGACATCTGCAAAACTTACTTATTTTTTAATTATTGTGAAGACAATAAGTAACCCAAAAACCCTAGGCTAAACCCTTTGTTTAAAGGTCAACTAACTGGAGTCTTTACATGTTTATCTCAAGTAAAACTCCAGCACTCATTTCTTTCTCTTCATTTACTTGCGTATAGTAATCCCCACAAGTCCAGTAGAAGTTTGTTAAAGTTTCTACTCCCTTTTTATTGACTCTACTAGCCTAACAGACACTAGTAGGCTCACAACACCATTCTTTGCTTTTCCATCTCATGTTGTTTGTCTAGTGTTCTTGGTTTTATAGTTGTTCAGGTTCTTTATTGTTGTAAATTTACGCAAATTTGCTGCTCAAAGAAAACTGGGATGTCTTGAAACTTTTCCCAATTTCATAAACTTTTGCATAAATTTTATGAAATTCTGAAACGTTTTTTACAGTCAAACCAGCAAAACAGTTTGACCTGAGCCCCCCTAATCTACCTGGATTTCACTGTCAATGTGGAACAATTTATAAATCACTGCAGTCTCATTTCTCCCAGTCTAGTATATGAGCCAACAAGAGTGAAAACTCTTCAATATGGGCTCCCCTTGAGTTTCCTTTTTTCTCAATTGACCTACCAAAAATTGTCAGCAAAAAAACCAAAGAAACTATTTCTCCCTCAATCTTGAAATTATAGCTTAGTTCTTTACCTCTGATCACTACCAATTTTCTCTCTCTCAATCAGTCAAAAATCAGATCAAATGAGCTCAATCTTAAATTAGGGCCTGTTTGGTTCCGTTGGTCACATAATATGTGACCAACTTTTACACCAAAAAATTTACATACAGCCATATACTATATTGGTCCAATATGGTCCATATAGTCGCAACTAGATATCTATTCAGATCAAATATGTGAGGACAATATGTGATTGAAAATCATCACATATCCATCCACATAGAGATAAAGCCTTTGGGCCGTATATACAGCCTCCAACTCTATCTGCCCCTTCCCAAACCATCATCATCATCCATTTTTCTCCTCATCTCAATATGTACCCGCACACCCCCTCTCAATTGTCTTTTTTTGATCTACACTCCTCCGCTCAACTATCCTCACAATTTCTACCTTCAACTAGTTCATCAAAGTTCCTGTTTACTTTCTTCTTTGATCTACTTTTTCATCTTTTTTTATACTTCTCATTCAATCAACAATACTATTGAATAAAAACTGCTAATTACTTTTTGTTCAATCACATTCCTTATCCAATGTAAAAACCCATTCAAAAAAATATTTTTTTGAACAGAAAATTCCAGAGGGACCCAATTTATTTTTCTGTTCAAAAAAATAATTTTTTAAATGGGTTTTTCTATTTTTTCTCAAATGGGTTTTTCAAATGGGTTGTAATGTTTGTGTACCCTTATTGAATAAAAACTGCTAATTACTTTTTGTTCAATCACATTCCTTATCCAATGTAACTTGCTATTAAATAAAAATTGCTATTTACTTTTGGATCCCACTATTTAGCGCCCTCGGAGCAGTATCCGGAGCCCCCTCTCGGGTCGGACACCAGGCTACAAACAATTCAGGCGCCCTTTTTTTAAAAAGGGGCACCTAATTGGGGCTCCCGCGTTATTTACTTCATCTCGCCTTGATATTCCGTATTCCTTTGTTGATTGTTCATTGTAGGATTTCCTCTTTGATACATGCACACCACAGACACACTTTAACCTATCTAAAGTATAAAATCTGAGCCATTTTTACGCTTCTTTGAATGTTCGCGAACAGAACTCAATGTGCACCAATCTGACCAAAATATTCTAATTCTTCATCAGTTTTGGGTATCCAAAATGGATCTTGATCAATTTTAAAAAACCCATCAAAGATCGATTGTGGTAAAGCAATTCCAGATGTTTTTGACATTAATTCATCATCAAATCCAAATGATTCAATTATTGGTAATTTAGCTTTTGGACTATAAAATGTTGTTCCATACTCAATGTCTTCTGAAATTATGGCTCCTTTTCTTCCAGATACGACTGCATATACTTTGTGACCATCTAGATCGAACTGAAAAAAATACAAAAATCAAACTTCAAGTCAGAGTCACGTTTAAAACA
>NW_006768818.1:362581-386808 GCF_000204055.1 Melampsora larici-populina 98AG31
TACTAATGTGTGTGTCTTACTCTGGCGCGTTACTCATTCTCTACGATAGTCTTCCTACCACTTTCTTTTCATCCTGCTATTCGCAGGTGAGGCGTCGAACCTTCCGCCCTTCTTTCCTACCTTACGAGTTCACATAGAACTCAAACTACCTGTTCTGTCCAGGTGATTACTCATTTCTCTTGTCTATCTTAAACTAGTCTTTTTCTTTCTTTATTTTTGCTTGATGTGTGTGAATGAATTACGACCGTGTGGAAACTGAAGCTCGAGATCTTCCTACCACTTTCTTTTCATCCTGCTATTCGCAGGTGAGGCGTCGAACCTTCCGCCCTTCTTTCCTACCTTACGAGTTCACATAGAACTCAAACTACCTGTTCTGTCCAGGTGAGGCGTCGAACCTTCCGCCCTTCTTTCCTACCTTACGAGTTCACATAGAACTCAAACTACCTGTTCTGTCCAGGTACATCCCATCTTTGGCGTAGACATTCAGTCCGCCTGAACTCGTTTCATTTGACATTAATTCATCATCAAATCCAAATGATTCAATTATTGGTAATTTAGCTTTTGGACTATAAAATGTTGTTCCATACTCAATGTCTTCTGAAATTATGGCTCCTTTTCTTCCAGATACGACTGCATATACTTTGTGACCATCTAGATCGAACTGAAAAAAATACAAAAATCAAACTTCAAGAACCACTTTGATCTCTATCTTTTGAATTAATAGAACAACTTACTTGATTCTACGGAAGTTTTAGTAAGATCAAGTTATAAATTTTGAATTGAAAAACTCATCCCTGATAATGGTTCTGCACATAGTAGTCCTTTGAGTGTGGTTAATTGAAATGCAGTTTCAATCAATTCATCAATATCACGTACATCTATACTAGCTGAACTGGATTCATCATCTTGATCTGTGTCCGTTGATAGAGATGATGATTCTGATACGAGTGATGAATCTGGTTTTTGTTTAGTTCAGTGTTTTATTTCTAAACAAAAACGCACACCTTAGTAAACTTGTTATACACCAAATTCAAATCGTATTGAAAAACACACTTACAATTGATTTGAACAAGGTAATTGATCTGATGACACATTCGGTCCAATTCGTCTAGGTCCAAATGCCCAGATCTTTTCCAGATTGTCTTTTAAATATTGTTCATTGAGTAGAAGAATGATAATCATGATATGTTTCATCCAAACTATTCCAGTTAATGGTCCCAGCTTTGACAGAAGTAATATGATCAAGATCCGTTGAAATCGGTAGTCATCGTGTTTGTTCGCGTGCTCAAAGCATCCGGTCGTGCTTTTTTTGGGTTGAATCGAGTATTGCGGGTAAGAGACGGAGAATCGGGAGGCATGAGAGCAATCTGAGAGCGATGAAGGGATTGTTCAAAGATGGGTAGGAAGGAAACAAGTTTGAGATAGGGGAGAGCGGAGAGGGGGGCCTACTACATGTGTAAGGGTACGCTCTGCGGTATGCTTCCATGGCTTGAGGGGCCAATGTCTGTGTAGTCATGGGGCCGGTCCGGGCGCAAAACAACTTAGGAGCCCTTTTGTTGGTTTTAATGATCTTTGTTGCCAGTTGTTGCCCCATCGAGGTGATGGAAGGGCATCAAAAAGGTAAAAACAGGGCTCATCTGTGAAGTTGTGCCCGCTTAAGGAGCCCTCAAGGCGCCCCAGAGGTCCGGCTTACGCTTAAAATATTTGGGTTTTGACGGGCCGCGCGGGTATTGATCAAAACCCAAGGGGCACCGGATATCTGCCAAGGGGGCGCTAAATAGTGGGATCCTTACTTTTTTATTTGATCACATCCTTAATCCAATCAGCCATCCCATTAGATCAAGATGATCTTTGATTTTGGGAGCGGTCATGAACCATGAGGGTTTTAGAAATGGATTGAGGACAGTGCTCAATTGGAATTGAATTCCTGCGGTGCGAGGACATTGCAAGTCGATGGCTATGAAGCTCGTTGTAGGTGAACGAGACAGATGAAGCTGGTCTTTAATGACTGTTTTTGATTTTATTGGGGGAACAATTGCTCAGATTGTATGTGGTTATTACCATTACCAAACAGAAATATCATCAACGGAAGTCAATAGACGTCTGTTGACCTCTTTTGGATATCTGTTCGGTAATCTCAATATCCAAATTACAACTATCTCTATCTGCCCCTTCATATAGGGGCAAAACAAAATTTTGATTTCAGGGCACATAATATGCAAAAACAATCCGAACGGATCCTTAGTTTTTTGTTTTCCCGCCCACCACCATTTTGATAAACAAGGTATTAAGTTTTATGTGGTTCAATTTTTTTCTTTCATGTTTTGGTTATCACTTTCTCTCAACAACAGAGTAGGGGAGAACTCCAGTGGAGTAGCTCAGCACCAAGTGTAATTGCCCTTTCAGTAGTTCTTCTCAATTTTTCTTGTGTCCCACACATTGGGATCAAGAAAATGCAATCCAGGCCTCAGGGCCACCATGAGTAGCATGACTGGCCCCAACTGTTGCACCTGAAACAGGACCCTGGCTTTTGCCTATGGATGCGTCTGATCTGACCCAATTTTTGGTTTTTGGGCTCTACACTACACACCAGTCACACCTTCAGGCTCCAAAGCACTTCAAAAGATGCGCATGGACTGGGGCTATTGGATGAGCCCAGTCGTGGCTCTGCCACGTGCCTCACTGCGGTGTAAAATGCAAAGGCACAAAATTTTTCTTGACCTCTGAGGCCAAAACCCAACCATTGAATTTTCGCTGTTACATTGGAATATCTCATGAACTAGTAGTGTTAAAGGGTTAAAAGTTAGTCCATTCGAAAGCCCTTGTCTATACGCATCGTTTGCACCACTGTAGCTGTTGTAAAAGCGTAGTGTGATGCGTCCACACCCTATAAACATTTAAAACAATCGTCGGATTTTAGATCAGACGCATCTATAGCAGAAAGCCAGGGTCCTCCTGAAACTGATTTCAAAACATCCAGTCAAATTCACACTTAACTTCATTCCCGCACTTGACTGTATACAGTTGCCTCTGAAATGACCCATACACCCAACAACCCATGCTCTACCTTAGCCCATATATTTTTGGCTCCATATTTTTATAGGGGAGGGAAATGGTTCAGAAACCCATGACTCTACCATTTCCCTTAACCCATACATTTTTATTGAAAACTAGAGACAAAAAAAGCCATAGTTCCCCCCAGGAAAAATATCAGATATTTATCACACAGGAGAATCTTGAGGCACGTCTGCAAAGCTATTTGTAGCCATTTTAATCCATGATCCATTCCACACAAATCATCAAAGCTCAATACAATTTCTTCTACCAAAAAATTCTTCCTAATGACTTATCAACTTTTTCTGTCTCAAAGATTGAAGAAGAATTTGCTAGATTGAAAATTGAGGATGTTCAGTGCACAATCTCTCTATGCCAGCTGATGATCAGTGAAGGGAAGGCCCTCTCTGAAGCTGAAGAGAAATTCATTGATGATGTGTGGGCCTTTAGTGCAGCACACTCCAAAACACTAATACAGCCTACCCTTTTGTCTTTCCTTTCTAAATCATCTTGAATATGTAATGAAAGTGCTCCACAATCATGTCTCAACTTAGTCTTGAATCTCTGCAATAACCCACAAATCCACTTGTATGGGTTATTACAGAAAATCTTGCTAGCCCATACTTTGTGAAAACCTATAGCTTTTGAAAATTTGCATTGCCACGGTGATTCAAAAGGGTCAAAACCAATCAAAAATTGTTTTTACAGGGCTTGTATTTGCCCTCCGTATTCTCAAAATCATCAGAGAAACAAAACTTGATCAAAACAAATACCCGCTTTCACACCATGATGCACTTTTCCAAAAAATCATTCATTCTCAAACTGGCTGTTGAGTCTTTACCCTTCAGATAAATCAATTATGTAACTAACAATCTTAGAAGCCCTTTGAGTAGCTTGCTCAGTTTTGACTTGTTGAGCAATCTTCTTGGTCAGGTTTTCTCCACAACTCTTCTACAATACCTTTCTTAACGCTATCAATACTCTTTGTTAAATTTGACCTACATAACGTAAGGATGGTTGGTAATCGTTCGGACCGTGTTTAGAGATATTATAAGTGTACTGATTCAGTACCCTTTGATTCTTGGGTGTATGGGATAATGTTTATTGTTTGTGAACGTAATAAGATTACCTTTGTACAGCATGGATGACATTTTTCATCCTGATGCAGACAAACTCACCAACATTTCTATCAGGAGAGTATGAAGCCGCAAACTCATCAAATTCCCTTGCTCCTCATAATAGGGGGTTTCAAGTTCAATTTTCTTTTGCGTAATTTTTATAAATTCGGACTACTTGTTTGTAAGAAAAATCTTCGTAAACCATGTATTTTTAATTCGGGACACCTAAAAAGGTGTCCCGCTGTAAAAAATTTACGCATATTAGGGGGGCTTCAGTCAAATTTTTTTACTACTTTTATCGTAAAAAACTTTTCCCAATTTCATAAAATTTACGCAAAATTTTATGAAATTAGGGGGTTTCAAGTCAGAATTTTTTTGTGAAACTTTTTAAAAAACGGACAAGTTTTTTAGATTTTACAGTGGGTTTTTTTTCTGCAAATATACGGTCAACACCATTCGGGACACCTAAAAAGGTGTCCCAATTTTTTTAAATTTACGGTATATTTTGCAACATCGGACAACTTGTTGGACTGTAAAATACCGTAAATTTATTGACTTGAAACCCCCTATTGGGAAATGTTATACAACATCCCAAATTTTTTTAAGCAGCAAATTTGCGTAAATTTACTGCTCAGAAGGAGATCCAAAAAAAAAATTGGTCCTTTTTTATGAATTGGGAGAAGTTTTTACAGCACGGTACCGTAAAAAACTTTCCCCAATTTTTGAAGAAAGGGCCGTAAATATTTCAACTTGAGCCCCCTTATTTTAAAACAACGGGCAAGTTGTTGTAGCGTAAAAACACACAAAAAAATCTAACTTGAAACCCCCTAATGAGGAACTGTGTTAAGTGTGATAAAACAGACTCTTCTTAAATTAATCAAACTTCAGCATTGGTATCTTGTGTAAGCTACCATGTTGATCAAATCTTATAACATCTTGTTCTTCCCTTCGTAGCCAGAGGAAAATGTTTCCCCAAAAACCATATGGAACTTATAAATCTGATTGATATTGCACAATTTTCACATCATTTCTTGTCTTATTTTTTAGCATTTCTTTATCATATGAAGCCATATCCTTCTCTCGAGCTTATTGAAAGTATTTAATGAATGTCCTCTTACATGTACAAAACCTATTACATTGTAAAGGAGATACAAAGAGATAAGTTCTGATGCATCCAACAGAAGCATAAAGCTTGATGTAACGGAATTTTTACTGTGATAAGAGACTGATGTAAGGCATCCAGTAAACCTTCAAGTAGTTTACATGCTGACCAACTTGATGAAGCAGCAATGAGTCATCGCACGTGACACAAATGGCTTTTTGCTACCGCACTTTATATCTGGAACAAGCCTCACTATCTTGAGATATCCACTTGGATCCATCATGCTCAGGTAAAGATATAAATCAACTTGGTTGTCGAATTAAGACATGCTGACTGCTTTGGAGTGTATTCTATCCATTCTCTTCCTTTCCACTAAGCTTGCCAACGTGAAGGCATGGGCTGACGGCGATGGTGAGGATTTCAAAACCTACATTGAGCAGTGTGTTCAATCAGGTCAGAGTATCTTTGAGAAATGCTTGTTTGTCCATCAGGTGTAATATTTCCTGAGCGTACTTGTCAAAAGATGAGTTTCTCTTCGAAGGTGAACGGGGTCTTGCTTTGTTCATTTGTAACAGTTTATGTTAAATATTAGACCCTTTCTTCAACAAGGAAAATTCCTTCAGGTATAAATCCCTCAAGAATGAGGATGACTGTAGATAGACTTCCAGGGCTGAGAGGGGCAGGTGAAGAAAGGGATGGATTCAAGAATCATGAGGAACTGCAGTTCAACAGCAGAAGATGAGTTGTACCCAAGCATACTGAGAAATGATTTGTGAGCAAGGTTAATCCAGCACGACTGCTGAAGAAGATGACGGAGGTTCATAACATTTGGTTGAGTTTCCTTTAGAGCATCCACAGTGGTGGGCTCCAAATCGGGGCTATCGCCAAATTTGGTGACTGAGCCCCAATTTTTTGGTGCAATGGCAGTCCCCATCGCCAAATTTTTTTGTAGCCGGCTTCAAATTTCGAGCTTTGGGCTACATATTTGGCAACAAAAAGCCGGGCTCCAAATTCCCGCACTTGTTCAATCCCATACCTCACACATGTAAGCCCACGCGTACCGATCTCAAAGTGTGTGTAAACACATAGAATCTACACTTTTGAAGTCCGAACGACTGCATCCGGATTGATTTGGGGCCCCACCAAATTTGAATTCGCTCGATTTGGAGCCCCGATTTGGAGCAGGACCCAGGAATGCGCCTACAGAGGTATCTGATGAAACCTGTTTTTCAGTTTTTGGGCTCTACACAACACACCACTCCTTGTCTCAAGGTCCAGAGCACTTCAAAAGATGCGCATGGACTAGGGCTATCAAATGAGCCTACTCCCAGCCCCTCAACTCCCCTCACTTTCGCGCAAAATCGATTGGCGCAATTTTTTTTCGTGCCTCCAAGGCCTGATTCCGACGTTCGATTTTAAGGCTCTTTTTGACCGTTACATCCCATTATCTCAGGAAGTATTTGTGCTATGAGGTTGAAAGCTAGCTTAAACGAAAGCCTTTGATGTCACGCACATTTTGCACTACTGTAGGTGCTGTGAATGTGTCGTTTAGTGCCCTCAAAACCCGCCAACAAAACGTCGGAATTTACATCAGATACCTCTCTAGGCACATTCCTGAGTCCTTTTGGAGCCCACCACTGTGGATGCTCTTACACCGACATGCCAACTCAACTCAAATTTAACTATCAGATTCTCCATCTTCTCTCCTCATCAGGAGCTCCATGCGTCGGGAGCACGTGGTAGCATACCGCAATTGAAGTTGAACCCTCGAAATGTTATTCTCTATCACGGAAACCTCATTCATGTAATGGATGAATGTGTCCCCATACAGCATGTGCGACCCTCCTTGGCCATTACTACTGTGCGTAACTCAGTAAGCACTCACAAGGGTAAACTGATCATAGGGTGGCTCGCGCCCTATCACCTCTCGCATAGAGGAAAAGATAATGGTAAATTAGTCTGGAATTTGATATAAATACCTTGGTCTTACTGCCAGTTGGTCACGCCTACCTTCATCACCTTTTCCGCAACTCTTGAATCTCAAATCATCACACTCTTCAAAACACGTACCAATCACTACGTTAACCAACATGTTGCAATACACCCTTGCTATTTTCGCCATCCAAGCTGCTTGTGCCTCTTTCTCAAAAGTAGATGCACGTCAGCAGGTCAATCTCGTTCAAAGAGATCTCACCATCAACACTCTTACCGCCCTATACACCTTTCCCAAAAACATTCGTTGGGAGTCCGGTACGATCAATAATGCCACCGCTCCTTATCTCACGACTGTCACATCTAAAACGCCAGGTGCAATCGATATCAGAGGTGCGGGGGATGATGTTAGTGAGCTTGTAACAACCATCACCACAGTAAGTTTAACTATTCATCAGAACTCCAGTGCCGATGATTGATATGTTCTCAAATTTTACGTTTAGAACGCCGCTAGCTGTGATCCAGCAAGCTACACAGGAACAGACAAGATGCAATATGTGTTTCAAAAAGATCATTGGAGCATCACTAACAACGGCAAGTCGGGCCCAATTCATTATGGTTACAAGCGTACAGCATCAGCTCCCAGGAATTCACTTGTTGGAGAGGTTAGACTCACCGAATCATTCTAACATTTCTGATGCGGATCTCAGGTTGGTCACTCTACATCTCATAAAATTATCCTATCAATTCTGAACCTAACTTAGGACTCCCATCTGTAAGTTCTTCTTAGGTTTTGTCGAATTGATTGTATGAGATATGAAATTTAATCAATACTCTTCTACAGTGGGATCTCGTCTCCTTGATGATTGTTGCAAGCAAACACAGCGAAAAATGTAAATAGTAGATGAATCAACATGACATATTTGTAAGTCTTTTCAAAACCTTAGATTTGTATCTTTTTTTCAAATTTCGACACTAACATTTCTCATTTCTCATTTCTCAATTCTCATGAAGCTATCACAACTACATGTTTAAATACTCTCTTTTCATTGATTCTCGTCACCACTGCAATGTAAGAAATGAATAAAATGCGACTTGATTGTAGCAGCATTGAACAATACAATTTCAACCCAACCCCATTGCTAAATGATGAATTGATCTGTCATACAAGAGAAGATTTGACATCTATTAAAAGACCAAATTTGATGAGGGTTTGTTTAACAGTATCCTCACGCCTTCCCCTATCTATCAGATGAGAAGAAAGACTCGATTTTTTGGATGTCAACACTTTTCAAAGACAAGGGATTCAATCACCCGATATAATGTAACTCAAAGTTACCAAATCAGAAGCCTATATCTGACATGATATATAACAGGAGGTGTATAGCAAGGAAAGTGCTGAGGGGTAACAACTTTGAAATATTCTGGTTGCAGTTTTGAGGTTCCTACTTTTCCGCGAAGTGATGCTATTGTGGTACATTGATTATACAGGCGTGTCATGAATATTTCACTTAGACTAGCGAGTAGGATGTCACATTAACAATAAAAAAATGACAATCTGCTGACAATCTGACAATCAAACCATGAGTTTGTTTCCAACCATTGACAGCACAGCATAAATGTAACCAGAGTCCAAACTTTCAGCTTTGGGATTCCAAAGTCCATGATAGCCATTTTTTCTTTGGGTTAAATAGGAACAAATTTGATTCAAACTCTGAGTTCCATTCCAATCCACCAAACATTTTCACTGAAGATACATAAAGGTCAAGACAGCCTGATTTAACATGCAGTAGATCCCAAAGAGGTTAACTGAGGTTTGCCAGCAAAATCCAAGTGATTTGGCTTGGAATTCTTGTCAAGCTTTGTGAGATTGACTGTACCAAATAGACTTGAAAATATCCCTAGCATGCTCCTGTATACCCTGGAATACTCAATTTTACCCCACAATCAGTTTTCAAAATACCTTAACTAGATTTCTAACAGGGAAGCCTGAATAAGCAGTATATACATACCAGAGAGTTCAATTATGACACCACTTATTGGTAGTGAATCTTCGGGAGGCACGAAGCAGCACAAGGGAGCATAGTGTAGTCGCTATCACGCTTCATTTGCATTCATGTTTCCTCGCATCTTGAAGAGGTCCCGGGTTCAATCCCCGGTGCTTCCATTTCTTTTGATTCCCTTGAAACTTGTCATTTCCGGGACCAAGAGCTTTTTCCTTTGATGAAAAAGAAAGCTTTTGCATTTCTTCCAGTTAAAAATCCAATTTCTAATTGAGATTTTGTTTCTTTGTTTGATTGATAAACCACATTATTTATTGATGCTTGAAACCTCCTTTTTGGTAATTTGTAGTTTGTACCTTATGTACTCAAGCAACTGGGAACCCACCCTTTTTGTGCACAAAAAATACCCAATCCATTTCAGTTCATAACATGTGGTTCAGGACTCTTAGGACTTAGAAGATACAAGTTAAGGGATTCCTTTTGAACCTTATGTGTCTGCTCAAAGTTAATCAACTTAAGTCTATTTGAAGACTGGTCCACCACAGTAGACGGTTGATCACCTAGGAGGTGAGATCCTGAGAGAACATGGTAGAATTCAACACAGAGGAGATACAAAGTTTTCCTGTGTGCTACCAATCTCTAATTGTCACGGCAGCTCTGTAAGAGCTGTCACTCTATGAAATGTCTGTGACACCTCATAATCCTTACAACTTACACATTACTCACTGAAATGGACTGTTGAGTACTGTCTCAGGCTTTGGGAACACATGAAAAGATTCAATCACTTTGATCTCAGAGTCCTGTTTGATATCATTCCATTCTTGTATTCTGGTCCAATAGGTATGGAAGAAATATTCAATGTGTCAGTTGAATCAAAGCAGGTTTTAAGCACCCATGTCTGATACACAATTGTGACAATCAAATCAACAAAGGAAAAGGGTGCTGACATTAGTTTGGATTTTGACTCAAAGTAAGATACCATGGAAGAAAGAGCATTGGTTTGGTAAAGATTTTGGCCAGAGATGAAGTGCAATTTTGCACATATTGGAAGGTTTTTCATCAAGTTTTTGATAGGCTTCCTTGGCAATGGTTTGAATATGATGTGATGGTGCCTGCAGACAAAGTGGTGACCATGTAGGCTGCGTAGTGATGAGAGATAGATGAGATGTCAAATGATGGTCTGATAGTAGTCTGATAGTGGCAGCCATCTCAATGTCTGTCCATCTGACATGATCCGCTGCATACTGCTCTGAGAGGTGGCTGTGGGGCATGAAAGTGGTCCCCGTCCACCACACTGATTTCCTGATCCAACATGTACATAATCTCAAAGGGACAGCGGTTGTGGGTCAGTTGGGAGCTAAAACCCCATTTTTTTGCAGCAGGTTGCGTCAAGTGTTGTTGGAGCTTCCTGAAGAAAGAAAAGACATTTATGGAAGTTGAAATTTGGTTACAGGGAACAACTGTATTGGCAAAACAAAATTGAAAAGAATGCATCCCTTGTTCTGTTACAAGAGGGGAGCATAGCATACACCCAAAGAAAACAGGTGACAGTGACACTGTATATAGTGTCTCACTGACACTTGGGTTTTGAACCCCCCCCCCCTTGGCCCCAGGTCAGCACCCAGGCAATACTACGGGTGATGCATCACCTGTTTGCCCAGGGTGGTATGTTAATGGCCATGTATTGCACTTCACTTTCATTTATATCTCATTGTACCTTGAAGAAGTCTTAAGTTCAATCCTTGATGCTTCCACTCCTTCTGGAACACCATCACTCATCAATCCAGGTTCAAAGAACTTTTTTTTGTTTGTTGGTTGATTGAAAAGAAATCTTTCAAATTTGTTTCAGTCAAGGTCAATTTCTCATCCAAGATTTGGTTTATTTTGTTTGTTTGATAAAAACAAATCTATCAATGCTTCAAACTTTTTTTTCTTTGGTCATTTGTGGTTTGTACCTTTTGTACTACTATTGTATAAGTTTTTTGAATCAAATCATAATGATGTTCATCAACTATTTTTTTTTACAAGTTTTGCAAAACTATCATCCAAAACCATTTCTTGTGTTGCTTTGTAATCAAAAAAAGTCATGTATCAATAAATGTCAAAAAAAATAGCTCAGAAAAGAAACTTTATATATTTATATATAAAATCATTATTATTCTTATTCTTATATTAGCGGTGTACAAACCTACAACCCAACATGAAAACCCATGAAAAAAACCCATGAAAACCCAACTTCTTTATGGGTTTTTCTGACGGGTTTTTTTCATGGGTCGCCCTGGAAAGGTTTGAACGCCCCAACTCCTAAAACATGTCTTGAAAGTTGAGTCACAGGCCACACGCTGCTCTTGTCATCACTTGAGGCCTTAACTTTACTCCACATCTCTCTTTTTTGCATCCAGCTCAACCACCGCGCTTTTTGTATTGATAAAGGTTTTTCTTGATTTGAATCTCACACTACTTCAAGGAAATTTTAGTTTTGAAAGTTTCATCTCTTTTTGTTTGAAATAAAACGATATCTTGTGCTTTTTTGAAATAAAACAATCTCGTTTGCATTTGACTGAAAACAATATCTTCGCTTTAGAAGTATCATCTCAAAGTCTTAGAAGCCAACTTCAACAGTTTCTTTTTGAGATGAAACGATATGTTTTTTTATTGAAAACGATGTCTTCATTTCAAAAGTCTCATGTCAAAGGTCTGAAAGGCAATTCAGATCAGTTTTTGTTTGAAGTAAAACGATACATTGTGCGATCGTTTGAAATAAAACAATCACTTTTGAATTCTTCAAATTGCAAAGGTTGAAACAAACCGAAGAGAGGGAAACTTTGAAATCAGCATACATCAGGTATTTAGACAAGCAGCATATGTTTATTTTGTAAGGATTTGTGTTATTTGGGTGTGTTGCGTTGACCAAGAAGGGGTGGGGTTGGTTGAGTCTACATATATCGAACACAACTATTTTTTTCAACAAACGGGTGGTGAGATCTAGACGATTTCGACCCATGTGAAAAAACCCATGAAAAAAACCCATGAAGAAGTTGGGTTTTCATGGGTTTTTTTCATGGGTTTTCATGTTGGGTTGTAGGTTTGTACACCGCTATTCTTATTATTATGTACACATATTTCATCTCTTCTTTAACCCCTTTCAAACGAAAAAAAAAAATGATCAAAAACAAAAAAACAGAAAAACTGAAAAAATGAAAACTTTACTACTTAGAGACAAAAACTAAAAAAAAGGAAACCTAAAAAAACTAGAAAAAACTGAAAACAAAACTA
Organism: Melampsora larici-populina 98AG31; assembly: GCF_000204055.1. Taxonomy (NCBI): domain Eukaryota; kingdom Fungi; phylum Basidiomycota; class Pucciniomycetes; order Pucciniales; family Melampsoraceae; genus Melampsora; species Melampsora laricis-populina. The sequence continues at coordinate 375,067 of NW_006768818.1, forward strand.
GAAAAAACGGCAAAGAAAAAACTTAATAGTACACCGGCCATTCATTTGGATTTCTTTCTTTCTGATATATATATATAAAAGAAAAGTAAAACAAAAAACAGTAACCAAAAAAAAAGTTATGTATCTTCATGTACAAAAGTAAAAAAAAGAGATAATTTTTTTCTTCTCATTATGATTCAAGATTCATAAACCCTTCATCAGGATGATGGTGATGATGATGATGATGGTTATGATGATTCCATTGGTTTGATGAATGCGGTTGTTGTTGTTGTTGTTGTTGTGGATTATGATTCACTAAAAAAACATCATTAGGTTTCGAATTTGAATTAACAGTTTGGTTTTGGTTTTGGTTCTTAAGTAATTCGATTTCTAATCTTAATTGATGGTTTTCTTGAATATGTTGTGAGACCATATCTTTGAGTTGTTTGATATACTCCACAGATCTAACAAAGCAGCAGAAAAAGATGAAAATTAGTTTTCTTAAAATCATCTCAAGAAACCCATAACCCAAAAAACCAAAAACATCAAATCGAAACTCAAAAACTCAACTTAGTCAAAATAAATCCTTTATTATGTTTAGGATTATTAAGATTGTTTGAAGAAGTCAGATTAGAATTCCCGTATTGATCTTGATTACCATTACTACTTTCTTCTTCTAGTGTTCCATTTCCTCCTTCTATCATACAAGGAGGTAAAAGTGTGAACAAATCTGAAATTCGATCATTTATATTTTCTCTTCTTCTTCTTTCAACTGCATTATGTGATTCTCTTCTTTTTCTTCTTTTCTCATTCAAAACTACATTACTACGAAAAAGAAAACAATAAGAAATTATTGATTAATGATTTTTTGAAATCTTTCATTTCCTTATCATCAAATCAAATCAAAAACTGATCACTTACTTGGATTCTAAATTATTTAAATCTTGATGACCTTCAACTGATCCAGATTTACCATTAAAGACTGGACTACCAATCAAAGAACTAATTTCATCTTTCATCATTGAAGGACCTAAGATTTGAGTTTGATGAGATAAGATTGAATCAGCAGGAGAAGAACCAAAACCAGATGGTTCATATTGTCCTAATCCGTTTCCATTTCCGTTCCCGTTTCCATTTCTTTCGATTTGATTTGAAATTGACCAACCACCTGGATCAGGTGAAGCAGTTTTACTTGGTCGATTTGATCCTAAGTTTAATGAAGTTAAATAAGTTGGTACTGAGATCGCTATTGGTCTTTCTGATTCTAGATTTCCAACATTCGGAATACTTAGAGCAGAAGATCTTGAAAGTAACGAATTACGAGATCCACCATTGTTAGGATGATTAGATGGGAATGATCCAGATGGTCTACGAGCAGATCTAGATCTAGGTGCAGGTGCTTTACCACTCATCGAACTTGTACGACCTGAACGTGGTAAATCTTCGGTTGGAGCAGATGAGAAACTACCATAATGGTGTTCAGCAAACATATCATTATGATGAGTTGGACCAGATGAATTATAACCAGAAGTAGGTGAATAAATATCATTTGGAGATAAAGCTGAATTAGAAATCGAAGGAGAACAAGTAGATTGATCTAGATGACGTGGTAAACTTCGTAATGGTGTATGTTGTTGTTGTGGTGGTTGTGGTTGAAATGTATTTTGATTTGATAATTGATCATGATTAGATGGAGTAGCGGAGAATGAAGTGTTTAATGGATCTTCAAAATTAAAGGAAGATGAAGTTTGAACGATTAATGATTCTAATAATTCATTATCACTCAGACGAGCAGATGTATGAGAACCGAAATCAGAACCGAATCCATTTAGATGATTAAATGGACTACTACTACTGTTATGATGTTGTTGTTGTTGATGTTGATGTAACATTGGTTGAGATTGAGATTCAGATTGAGATTGATGAATTGGTATAGGAGTAGGTGAGACGTGAAAACCTTCAAGTCTTCTGGGTGGTTGAGATTGAGAATGTTGAGAATGAGAATGAGAATGATGAGTAGGATCTTGAGCGAACATGGTCAATCGATTTGTTTGGTTGATAGGGTAATGGGTTTAATGTTCTCCTTTATTTTGATCGGATATTGAGATGAAGTGTGATTTGATATTTGAAGTGAAGTGGCGAGGGTGATGTTGCGAGGGTTATTGGGCTGATGTTTTGATTTTGAGATTGGTAAAGTCTGATAAACTGCTACACCGATCGGTAACTCACTCGATGATAGTGGTAAACAGCTCTCGAGAAGGGTATTTTGATGGAAGATGCAGATAAATATTAAGAATGTATGCGGATAGTGGTAAATTCAAATCAAAACAAATCAAAAAAAAAAGAGAAAAAGTTAAAATGCTGGATTTGTTTATCAGATTAAGATTCTTAATCTTGTAATCTAATCTAATCAAATCAAATCAAATCAGAAAAAGATGAGTTTGTATTTCTTAAGATTTCTTTCGGAAAAGTTCGGATTGTAAAATGAATCAGGTTTGATTTGGAAGGGAGCTAAGATGGTTTTGGTGTATTTGCTTTGTCGGAGATCGAGAAGTTGTAAAATCGGAATGAGAAAACTTGATCAAACTCTGGGAATTTTGACACTCAGACTGTGTGAGTGAGTTTTGGTTTTGGTGGGGAGAAGATTAAGTTCTAGATTAAAAACTTGAACTTGTTTCTTTCTTTCTTTCTTTCTTTCTAGGCTTTTTTCAACTTTACTACTCGCTGCTCAATTCAAACTGTACCTTCGAAACGAACAAAATTAAATTTGTGCATCTCATCATCACTTAACTCTCTTTTAATTCAAAAAGAAATAAGGCGAAAAAAACTTACCAAAAGCCTTTCTTTACAAGACCTTCAATTCTCATACAAAACCTCATAACATTCGGTCGGTCCAATGCCGAAGAGCTACGCAGCCTTTCGGCAAACATCAAAAAAAAAAACTCTAATTTCGATACACTTCCCCGGACTTGATGGGGTCCCCACATAATTTCTGATCCTGTATAGTCCTGTATTCAATTGATTTAATTAAATAGTGCAGTTCCTCGACGTTCCGAACGGATCACGTCATTTTGCACCTGTATGGTTTCAATCAATACAGGTTTTGTAATTATGGATCCAAAACTCAATTTAAACTTACCCCACCTCCTCGCGCATTGTCACTGTGCACACTGCACAGCTCAGTATTCATCACTTTGTAAATTCTATCGATTCTTCTCACTCACACCAATTCACATTAATCATCCGATCCTTATTGTACATATCTACAAATCAAGTATTCAACACAGCCTTTTCTTATCTTTCTTGAACCCTTGAGATCACTTTGTGATATTAGTTTATCAACCTGTAATGCAGTGCTTGAATTATTTACAGTCGATTTCAGAAAGCTTGGAAACTTTTGCCCGCCAAACTTGGGCAAATTGGCGCGGAATTCTTTCCAAGCTTTGTGAAACTGACTGTACATACAACTGAGAATCAACAGAAAGTCACGCTTAGTGCTCATCTTCCCTCAGTTTTGGAATACAGAAGTGTATTTTTGTGTGATCATTAAGGGAGATTGCATGAAAGAAAGAAGAACTTATTAATCAGGGAGATCTGACAAAAACAAAGAATTAACCAAACCAATACATACTTATGCAGTAGTGGTAATTGGGTCCGAGCACTTGAGACACAAATGTCAAAAAATTTGAAGGAAGATCACTTGATCTTCATTCTTTGACTCTGGGTATACTATGAGAAATCTTATTTCAAATTCCTACACACTTCTAGAAAACAAAGAATTGATCAGGTCCATACATACTTGAAGTTATGTTGTAGTAGTCATTGGATCCAAGAACTTGAGATACAAATGTTGGAGAATTTGAAAGAAGATCACTTGATCTTTGTTCTTTGACTCTGGGCGTGGGAAATCTTTTGCCAAATACTTGACACTTTGTTCTGTTTAACTCTTTCTATATATACAATCTTTGATCAGACTTTGTGTATCTTGTCTACATAAGACATGAGTTTGTGTTGTACAAAAATCTTCTCACATTATCATTGATGTTAATAAACTTATCTATGATCATGTATTATCTTTATGAAAAGATTTGTTCATGGTATTTATTTATTTGCAATCTTACTTGATTCATTCATCATTATTCTTTTTGTAGTGAAATGAATTAGAGCATCTTAAAATTCATAAAACTTGATTCCTATTCATCTTTCATTCTGATCTTAAAAATCAAAATAATCAGCTTGTACAAAGTATGAGATCGGCTTGTCTAGAAAAAAATGGAGTTTTTGGTTTGATTGGGAGGCTGAGCTACAAGTAAACCCACACTCAACTTATGTATATTACAAACTTGTTAAACCAAAAAACCACCATTTGGTTTTTCAATACAGACTTGATGTTTTTCCTCAGACCAAGAAGAACAAGAAAATCAAACTCAATGAAGCACAACTCTCAATTCTGATCATTTTATGTATCAAACATTTTAATCCAAATATACTTCTTTATTACAAGAAAACTCAAATCACTATTGTATAAGAAAAATCATTTGACTGAAATGATTGACAATCCAAATAAATTTCAAGCCCTTACCACATAAGTCATCATTTCTTTTCCAATCTCTTCACCATCCAAATTTACAAGACCAAGCCTATCAATCAAATCACCACTGATACAATTAAATCATATCAATCATGATATGTGTTGTCTGTTTTCAAAATCTCTTACATTTTATTCTTTGCCATGAGAGGTCTTGGTTTTTTGCCACACTAGAACCAAGTCTGAGATATATCAACAATATTTCAATCTTCTTAACCAAAAACAATTAACACTATCAAAATAGATCTCATCATAATTCTTCACATTTTTTTTCATCACCTTACTCAAAGAATTCTTATAACCAAAGAAGATCAATTACTCCATCCTTACCAGGGTCAGACTAACCAAATGCATCCTATTCAATCGCCAAAAAGTGGAAGCACCGGGGATTGAACCCGGGACCTCTTCAAGATGCGATGAATCATGAATGCAAATGAAGCGTGATAGCCACTACACTATGCTCCCTGTACGAAATACAGGTTCATTTACAGTACACAATCATTCGTGTATCTCTATAATATCATTATCTTTGCATTTAACAGAATAAAGCAATGAAACCTCTTGTATATCTCTGTCTCTGGTGCCAAAAAAAAAATATGTATTGTTGCAGATTTGTATTCTAACCTGAAGAATCAATGTGATGGATACACAGTTGGCCACCGTCAAAAACCATGTCAAGGCCGATATGATGCAGTCAAAGGTAGGGAAAACATTCCACTGACAGCTTTCAATATTGAGGCAAGGAATTCTAAGAGAGACTAGCTTCATATATCTAAGTTCTTTGATACAAAAAACACCACCTGTCAAAAATGAAATCTTCCACCAGAGTCTTATGGTGTGGATCTTGTCTCATGCACTTCCTTGGAATTGAAAGGATGATCATTCTCCCTGGGTTGCTTTTTGCTAAATTCAATGTGATATAAAGAACTTCTGCCACACATGAGTGGCCATAGAAGCAGCTGGGCTGTATGTATCCTTTCCAGCAAGTGTCCTGATGGAAATTACTGTGAGTTTTTACATCTTTATTAAATGGCCCTTTTAAATTTTCATCACTGACAACCATTTTGTTTCTCTGGTAGGGCCCAGGGAATGCAGGTAGATTCACCCTCATCCATAATGGATGCACCACCACAAACAATATCCATGCATTCATAGGTGCTGTGGTCAAATTTATTGATAACGTTTGGAATTGCCAAGTCCAACATATAATTCTGAAGTTAGTTGCTTGGCATCATAATGGGAATGCCTTGCACCACTATTAGTACATTTCATGAAGGAGCATAATCTTCAATATAAGATACTTTTCCTTCTTCATGATCAAACCTAAGACAATCAGCTTATTTTGGTCTATCTTGGTTTTTCAACCTTTTTTCCTTTGTTTCTTTCTTTTGTTGGATCTTATTTTCTCTCCCCCCTTTCCAAATTTCCACATGATTGCCCAGGTGAGAGGCTCTGGGTCAAAGCACATCACAATAGCTGAAGAGATGCACACTCAGCTTTTGGAAAATGAAGATGAAATTTCAAGTATACAGCTCAGTCCTACATGTGGAACCCCCAAACCAAGTAGGCTTGGCCTTTATTTCATAAGTTGTCATCAACTGTCAGGGTGGTTTGATAGAGCTTGGTTTTGAAATACCTTCACAGGATTAACAGTGTGGAAGTGTATTAGGGTCATTTACTATCTCCAAACAAACGTAAATCATTGCCAAAGAAGACAAGAAGGAAAGCCACACCACAGTCTCAGAAGTTATAATCCTTGAGGCCAGTGCTCATTTTGAAGCTGACAAGGCACCTTTGCTACCTGAACAAGAGGATACTGATCATGACTTGGAAGGAGACAAATTTGAAGTTGCCACTTCAGAATACAACACAGATACCAAGGGTTAGCTTGACAAAGAGACCCAACATTCTGTGAATATTGTACCAGAAACAACTTCCACCACTAATCATGCATTCCATACCAGTGAATCAAGAAATCAACCCAACCACCCCAATGTTTTAATTGGTCTGGTAAAGTCATTGACATCTTCATCAATTGGCTCTTGAGATTGCAGTAAGCTGATTGTTTTTTTTCTCAATTTGATGGTCTCACTGATGACCAATACTTCTGAAGAGCCTTTCCTCAAGCCCACCAAGCATCTGGAGGGTGATGGATCAACTGGCTCCATTGTTATACCTGAGTTCCATGCGCTCAAGGCTCACCTTGCCTGTTGGGCAAAAGGACTTCAAATTGAAGAAGATCTTCTACCAATGATTTTTTCAATGTAACTTTTGCAATCCTGCATCAACAAATACCTCAAAGAAGCTATGAATTGTGATACAAGGTTAATGGCCAGCCTTGTCAATCTATCCTTTTGACTTGAATTTTACACCCAAGAATTTGGACCACAGCATTTGCGGGATACAAAGTAGAAGCCGGACACATGCCTGGCTTCGTGCCTGGAATTATTTTGGCAGTAAATTTTGCTTTTCTGGGCAAAAGTCCGGGCCCAGAATTCAAATTTACTGCCAAAAAAAATCTGGGCACAAAGCTGGGCATGTGCCCGGCTTCTACTTTGTATCCCGTAATTGCTATACAATACTTGCCAAAAACCTCTTCCAAATGAGATGTGACCAGTGTAAGACTGATATAGGCTCAACGGTTCAAACTAAAGAAGCAGAAGTACCCTCTACATCAAACTCGAGCAAGTCCAAATTGAATAGTGAATTCCAGCTCTTCAAGTCTAAAGAGCAACAAATTTAGCTGGACAAAGTGGCTTCCTAATTGAAGGGGACACACCCCATGGCTGCTACAGAAAATGCAAGAGATTGCAAGACCGCTCTGTCATGGTAAAGGGTAAGTCTTCATTTCTTTCTCATAACTTTTTTCATTCATTAACATCCTGACAATAACTCTTTTTGCAATTTTTGGCGCTCTAGCACAAGACTATATGGGTCTCCTAGCTAGTTTGGCTATAGTCAAAAGGACTTTCTTGGCAGTGGCAGACATATGTTTTTCTGATCAAGCTTGGTTCCATATAAAATTGAGTACAATTTAGCTTTGGAGTTTTGGATTTGTCCAGGCGTGCCTCTAGCACATAAGTACACCGAGGGAAATGAAGCCATTCAGGCATTTGGGGGGGAAAACTCAAGGAAGGCAAGTAAACTAATTGAAATTGTGTATACAAGTTTGCAGTAGTTATTTTATCATAATATCAACAAGTTGCCAAAAAACACCGTTCAAAGGCTGTTATTTGTCTAAGTATGATTGCGCCTTGCGCCTTGCACACAACGGAGGCTTCAGTTGACAATTGTGTTACCGGCAAGTGGGACCCAACAGAACCCGTTGCCAGCAGCGCAATAGAGCACAATGCAATGGTCCGTCATTGATTTAAGAGACAAGATTGCCTTTTCATCCTATATCTCGTGTTATCAAATTGCTAACAAATGTCTTCATTCACAAGGTAATGACATATTCAGGTTTGTTGTCTCCCATTGTCTTATTTAGTCAAGGAATCTTTCTTTTATCAAAAATAGAGATATTTAAACACGTAGGAATGCTCATAAAACCTTCCAATCGATTTCTCATATGAATGTGGATATATTCATAGCGTCTTACTATTGTTTCAGATCCTATTTAGTGTTATGGCTCATGGAATGACTTGGTTCTGACCTTGTAATGGTCGTGCTAGAATTTCATTGTCTAAGACTGCTACTGCAAAGAGAATTTGACTCTAGACCGTAAATCACAATGGCGTTGATAATCAATGAAATCTAGACAAGCATAGCTGAAAGCTTCGTGGGGAGTGACAAAAGTCAGTGTGAAAATTTTGAAGATATATACGGTTCGGAGGTTCAAGAAGACTCACAAAGATAACTTGTCATCTATGAACATTTCTCGTTGTGTTTGCTTGCAACGATCATCAAGGAGATGAGATCCCACTGTACAACATAGTGGAGAGTCGAGTTAATCTCAATCCCATACAATCAACTCGACTCATGAAATCTTAAGAACAGCTTACAGATGGGAGTCCTAAGTTTGGTTCAGCATCAATGGTGTATTTTCCATCATTCTTGTCTATCATCGGATTCGGAAGGAAAAACATATACCAAGTGTCAAATTGATGAAATAAGTCTGTATCAGTGTGGCCTTTGATAAGCCGATAGTAATATGAGATTTGGTGTGACCCACCTGAGACCAAGGCCACTAATGAGTACGGGGATTCGGTGAGTCTAACTTCTCCAACAAGTGAATTCTTGGGAGCAGATGCTGTACGCTTGTAACCATAATGAATGGGGCCCCCTTTACCGTTGTTGATGATGTTCCAATGATCTTTCTGGAAAACGAATTCCATCTTGTCCGTTCCTGAGTAGCTGGCTGGATCACAGCTAGCGGCGTTCTAAACGTACGATTTTGGATCACATCAATCATCTTCCGCACTGGAATTCCGATCAAAGTTTAGACTTACTGTGTTGATGGTTGTCAAAATTTCATCATCATCATCGTCCGCGCCTCTGATATCGATTTCACCTGGCATTTGCGATGGTGCAGTCGTGAGATAAGGTGCAGTGGCATTATTGATCGTACCAGACTCCCAACGAATGTTTTTCGGGAAGGTGTATTTGTCGGTAAGAGTGTTGATGTTGAGAGGTGGATCTGGAGTCCTTCGGACGAGCCGAGCCTGCTGACGTCCATCAACTCCTGAAAAGGAGTTACAAGCAACTTGGAGAGCGAAAATAGAAAAGAAGGATTGGAACATGTTGTCTATCTTAGTGAACGGTATTTGTTTCAAAGAGTATTATTATTTAAAATGCGAGAGTCCTTTTAATTCGGAGAAAGGTGATTGAGGGCAAGGTAAGCGGCCTTGAGAATCTCAAGTTGAGATCAAGCTATTTATCATGAACTGCATACTTGAATGATATTTTTCCCTTTCCGACAGGCAATGGGGCTTAAGCCTTCCTCTGAGTGTACATATACGCGGAGGAGTGGCTTGCGCAATACGCCCACGTTGGCGGTGGTGACAGCAAAGGTTGCAACGGTTTTTCCGATACATGATGAGGGATATCAGAGCTTATCAGAGGCTGTTGCATGAAAGTTTGAGTTCTAGTTTGTAGCATGTGCTCCCAAGGGACTCTCGACGCCACCGGTGCTCGATAGTGCTCGACGCATCGAGATCCTGAAGAGGACAGAACCAGATGGAGAAAGTAATAGTTGAGTTGGGTTTACGTGTCGGTCTGTGTCGTCATTTTAACAGACTCATCTAACAGTCATATGCAGATGATTTTGGACGGCGTTGAGCTTGCTCACAAAAGTCACAAATCATTTTGTACATACAGGATGCCTGCGCACGACGCGTGTTTCTGCATGTCGCGTTTCATCATTCATTCTTGGAGACCAAGCATCTATTGCTGGTGAACTTCAGACGGAACACCCTTTGTTGTGAGTCTCTTTCATGTTCCGGTATTGACGTGGTAAAAGAACCTCAACATCCTGCACACCATCCATAATTTGTACTTGGATGTTATGCCTAGTCATCTGAGAGAAATTGCCAATGAATGAACAAAGGGTCCAACATCTATAACATCTTATACAAATGGTCAAGGCAAGAGCCTGTTCACCTTCGATGAGAAATTCACCCCTTGACAAGTATGCTCAAGAAACATTGCACTTGATAAACAAAGACTCGTTCAGAGATATTCTGACCTGATCTGACACACTACCATGTATATGGAAGTTTCACAGTCACCATCACTTTATGTCTCACTGTTGACAAAGGTAGGCGGGCTTGATTAAAGGCCAAGATCGGATGACAAAAAGTCCAAAACAATAGTCCTGTTCTAGTTTACCCCAGCACAAAATATTCTGATTGGAGGGGATATTTCAATTTTAGTGAGGATTTTTCCAATTGTAAAGTGTGGTAACAAAATATGACCCTTTGAAGCTTCAGCATTTTGGTCTGTGTGTAAACTAGTTGGAAGAGCCTAGACACCTTTCAATCAATGGTGATCTTTACCCAGCTCCTATTCAATGTATCAAAAACTGGTGTCTTTCTAATTCTTTGCACCATATGAGGTTTTGTAAAAACAAGCAACCTTAGGGATATCAATGATTTGATTAGGAGTATCAAATAACTTCACATAATTAAGAAATGATATAAAGTGATAAGCTAAGATATCTTTCAAAAATAAAATAATAGAGTTCATGAGAAATGCGTATCATTAATAAGACTTACATGTCATGTGGCTAAGAGAGATATACATGAGTTGATTGAATGGAAAGATGTGATGGACATGAAAGATTACAAAAACTCCAATGCTAAAGTTTGAGTGATTTTAGAAGAGTCAGTTTTAGACTGTACCAATAGGACTCATTGATGATTGACGAGTGCTCAACAATCTCTGAAGCTGATCAGCTGATAAACCTGAATTCAGGAGATCCACACCAGAGCGTAAATCACGATTATCAAGCAAAGGAATGTTGGAAGGAGAAAATATGAACTCGGAAGGATCAGGTGGTGGCCAAGCTCTGTGAAGGAAACAAAGGTCAACAAGATGATCAAAAGATGGAATAGAAGTTAGAGGGAAGATTTGAAGACTTACGTAATTTTTGCAAGCTCAGGAGCAATGAGATGGTGACAGAAATAATCCATATCCAGATCATTCAGATCTGAATCAAAAAAATCACCACAAGATCAAACCCTAAGGCTAGAAGAAGACGAGAGTTGATAAATTTGTGAAAAGACAACAGTGACTCACAATATCCAAATGGATTCTCAATTTCTTGACCTACCCTCATAAAACCTAAAAATGCAATTGCAACAAGAGCAGTAGCTGGAATTGTACAAAGACCAAATGTATTCACAAGTTGAAAAGGTAAGAAGATGAGGTAACCCCATATAACTAATTTCAAATGTACGATGTATCCATATGGGATTGGGGTTGTTAAGATCTTATCCAAATTTGTCAAGCAATCTGACATTGTTAATATTGATGCAAGAAGCGAGTTTACTGTGGGTACGCTGATTGCAGCTCGCAGAGAGTCAAAGCTTTAGGTCAATGCTGAATCATTGTTTTGAGCTGAGATGAAACTTACTCGATCACTTTACATAGTTGCAGTTTTGCTACATAGCTATCAATATACCAGATGATCTCAAGTGGAATGTTATCATCGTGTATCATTTTAGAATACGCTTCCT
>NW_006768818.1:386908-388606 GCF_000204055.1 Melampsora larici-populina 98AG31
ACACTCATTCATCTTGATATCAATCATGCAAAAAAACACTTCTACCTTCCAAAGAGCTCGAAATATTGAACAGATTGGGAAGATTTCCACAAAACTACTCTTGGGTGGATTGTAAGCAGGCAAAAGTTCACGATCTGGCTTGAAAGGATTCAGGGATCCATTCACGTGTGGTCTCAAAGTCTGTTGTCTAGAGGTAGGTAGGCTTTTGTCGTTGACTCTTTCGCTATTCTGATGGGTTTCAGGCTCAAAGAGGGTGGAAGCAGTCTGAGGTGTATCAATCGTTCCATCGCAATTGGCATTATTCGTCTCCATAGGCTGATCAGCTGAAGCGCAGGTTTTGGTGGAGGTGAAATCAAGGTTATGTCGATCGATGAGACGTCCAGCAGGAGAAGCATACTTGGGTAGAAAACACGCCAGATCTGGTATCACATATAATTCTTTAACACTGCAGGGGAAAAAAGATGAGCCTTTCTCGTCAAGAAATCTTACGCACGATACAAGTCCTCATAGTAGATTCCATGTTCTATTGAATAAGTCGATCAATGTCAATCACACCATGTGGATTAAGATAGAAGAACAACCAAACTTACCCCCGCGTAGGTGATGCTTCAAGCTAACAGCAAAGCCTTCAACCAAGTTGATGATTGTTTTCTTTTCTATAATCGACCGTAGGCGCTTGTATTTTTTCATTCATTTAGAATAAACATCAACATTGTGACATCTCTATCTGTCAAGCAGGGAGTCCATGCCCACCTCCTCTTCAGTGGGAGGCTCCTTCGGATCGAACGGCCTAGGCGCATCAGGACAATGCAACCAGATGAGACGAGCGAACGTGCGTCCAGCTAGAATGATTGAAGACCATTGTTTACGCCCATCATTGTATCGCTCATAAGCACCTATGATTGTATGATGGAAGGGTAAATAAACTGCACTGCGTGTGATCAAAATGCAAGGTTTTTGGACTCACTTGAGGTTCGGTAAGAAACTACGAAACCGATCACCGTCCCTACGATTCAAAGGTATCTTGTCAATATCTTGTCATCGAAATCTACCTGGAAAAAATTGCATTTTTGAATATCAGTCAAAAGTAGAGGTGGTTTACCTAGTACAGTCAACAGTGTAGCGGGCTTTGATAGATCAAATTGGATCAAACATGTAATGGACGCAGTTATCAGTAAGAATAGAGTAGTTTGACAAATTTAAAAGAGAACTGACGAGGTGCAGGGACGTAACTTCACGATCAATCAGAATGACAAACGTCGCCCATGCTGTGAAAAAAGCAATCTGATTACGTTCACAAACAATACAAAAAGGTGCATACACCCAAGAATCAAAGCGCAATAGATCAGCAGAATGGATTTGGAGTCAGTCAGATGATTTCAAAACCATTCTTACGCTTGGCCAAATCGCCCAAAGAGTGATAGCTTTGAAGAAAAGTATTACAGAAGGGCTGTGGAGAGGCCAAAAATCAAAAGGTTGAAGACGGTTTTAGGCATGACGCTCTGAGCAGTAGTTTCTTAACACTCACGCTCGAAATGGGTTCAATAATATTTGCTCTCGTTCGGTTTCTCTTTTTTCATGGAAAGGGGCATAGGATGAATCAGATTTTTGTTGATGAACGAATGAAGCCATTGTAGTATGCTTAAACTCAAACCCAAGGAAACGTTGGGGTATGAACAGGTCAAGAAGATTAGTCAA
>NW_006768818.1:390750-392630 GCF_000204055.1 Melampsora larici-populina 98AG31
TATCACCCTAAAGAATCTATCCAGAAGTACGTACAATCCTCATTTAAATCTTTTCACTTAACTCATGATATTCATTATGATTTTTACTCTGTCTATAGGGCTTTGTTCCTGCATCTTTTTATAAGGCTTGTGCAGAGAATATTAGATTCCTTCATTCTGGAACGTAACTTCAACCGCATTGCCAAACAAAAGTATTCCCTTGTTCCAACAGGGGTTTCACCTGAAGTGTGTCATTATGCACCTGAAAAGTACAAAGGAACTGAAGGTGGGCTCGAGGTCCCTAAAGAATTTGTACAAAATATGATTGCTCATTATTACCCAGATGAAGAAACTTTATTTCAAATCACCCCACCCATATTTGCTTCTACTGTCTCAAACATAATCAAAGAGCTAGGCTTTATTGAATCCAAGATCACTCTAAACAATGTATGGGAAGTATTTACAGCAGTTCTGGGACTATTGAAGTATATGAATGTAGATTTAGATGAATTTCCAGAAGGAATGTTGAACTCCGATGGAGAATACGAAGAGTATGACAGGTTTAACAGATTTGGAGATTCTGAAGATGTAGTAGATGATGGTCAGATTTAGTTGCTCATTATGTTGAATCTCACAATACTCAGTCTTTTGTGGAATTAAGAAAGCAAGATTTAGTTTGTTTGTTTGAGATCAGAGGGCCAAATGTGTATTTCATTATTATCTATAGTTTTTAAATTTGAAAGAATATAAAGTATCTTTTTTATTATTTTAGATGAGAGATTTAACATTGAAATTATCTTCATAGAAGATATTTTTTAACAATGAGTTGATGCACAAATAGAACGGATACCAGCCTCTAATTCCCATGAGCGCTCAGCATCAGAATCCAGCACGGGAAAATTGTTCTCAGTCCCTTCAACCACTACACCATTCACAAGCTTGGGGTATCTAGCACTACGAGGAGGTGGGAGGTCAAGATACTTACACAAGGAGTTACATTTTGCTGTTAGGCAAAATCCAATCAAACCAAGTCGGTTGGTGTTTCCCATAGTCCATGGGTACCTGAAAAGTCTTCAGTTAGAGCATTAAACAAACAAAAAATGCAAAAAAGGACTCACTCTTCATCTATGATAGCGATGTCTGTGAGTAGCCCGTCTTTATTTCCTTGAATATCTGCAATCATCCATCTACCATAGCTATCATGATAAGTTTTGTGTGATAATGTATGCATAATCTGATATATGGTTTCATTCTCCTTGTCCTCGGGGATTCCAAAGAATAGATTACCAAAAAATTTCACAAAATTTCCTTCAATCTTCTCTTCAAATAAAAATATGTCGGCTGTTTTAGGATCATCCGAGCGTCCTCGGTGTACAATAAAGTTTTTGACAAGCTGAGGGTGGTAAATCAATATTAGACATCGATTCAGCATGTTATGAGGAAGAGAATACACTGACCCGTATTTTTTGGCATAGATCATGGATATCCTTTGGAATATCATCTCGATGGGACTGAACAGCAAGCTTGAACATCTCTATACACCTTTCTGCTTGTAGATAGCGCTGTGCCAATGCTTGATAGCTTTCAATACTGATTGAAGCTCCTATTCCCTGCTTAGCAACCATATCTCGCACTTGACCCTCGATTACAACCTTTGCTTTGTAACAGTTCATAAACGCTCCACTTCCAATCAATGCAAGACGATCGACATAATACATGATGTCGGCCTTTTCAAATACTAGTCGATCGAGTATGTTTTGATCAAGATCAGGTGAGTCAGGATGAGTTGTGATGATAGTAAGCATTGAACCAGCTTTCCAACCAGGGCTGATACGGCTTCGAGAAATGGTCGTAACATTAAGAGTTCCTCTTCCAAGGGCTCGCATCATCCCTAAACAATT
>NW_006768818.1:392730-394957 GCF_000204055.1 Melampsora larici-populina 98AG31
GTCCAAACAATAGTCCTGTCCTAGTTTACCCCAGCACAAAATATTCTGATTGGAGGGGATATTTCAATTCTAGGGAGGATTTTTCCAATTGTAAAGTGTGGTAACGAAATATGACCCTTTGAAGCTTCAGCATTTTGGTCTGCGTGTAAACTACTTGGAAGAGCCTAGACACCTTCAAATCAATGGTGATCTTTGCCCAGGCTCCTTATCACGGCATAGGCTCCTGTTTGATGTATCAAAAACTCGTCCCTTTCTAATTCTACACACCATATGAGTGTTTGTAAAATCAACAAACCTTAAGGATATCAATGATTTGATGAGGAGTATCCAATAACGTCACATTATGTAGAAATGATATAAAGTGATAAGCTAAGATATCTTTCAAAAATAAAATAATAGAGTTCATGAGAAATGCGTATTATTAATAAGACTTACATGTAATGTGGCTAAGAGATATATATATAAGTTGATTCAATGGAAAGATGTGATGGAGATGAAAGATTACAAAAACCCCAATGCTAAAGTTTGAGTAATTTTAGAACAGTCGGTTTTAGACTGTACCAATAGGACTCATTGATGATCGACGAGTGATCAACAATCTCTGAAGCTGATCAGCTGATAAACCTGAATTCAGGAGATCCACACCAGAGCGTAAATCACGATTATCAAGCAAAGGAATGTTGGAAGGAGAAAATATGAACTCGGAAGGATCAGGTGGTGGCCAAGCTCTGTGAAGGAAACAAAGGTCAACAAGATGATCAAAAGATGGAATAGAAGTTAGAGGGAAGATTTGAAGACTTACGTAATTTTTGCAAGCTCAGGAGCAATGAGATGGTGACAGAAATAATCCATATCCAAATCATTCAAATCTGAATCAAAAAAATCACCACAAGATCAAACCCCCAGGTAAGAAAAAGAAGAGAGTTGATAAATTTGTGAAAAGACAACAGTGACTCACAATATCCAAATGGATTCTCAATTTCTTGACCTACCCTCATAAAACCTAAAAATGCAATTGCAACAAGAGCAGTAGCTGGAATTGTACAAAGACCAAATGTATTCACAAGTTGAAAAGGTAAGAAGATGAGGTAACCCCATATAACTAATTTCAAATGTACGATGTATCCATATGGGATTGGGGTTGTTAAGATCTTATCCAAATTTGTCAAGCAATCTGACATTGTTAATATTGATGCAAGAAGCGAGTTTACTGTGGGTACGCTGATTGCAGCTCGCAGAGAGTCAAAGCTTTAGGTCAATGCTGAATCATTGTTTTGAGCTGAGATGAAACTTACTCGATCACTTTACATAGTTGCAGTTTTGCTACATAGCTATCAATATACCAGATGATCTCAAGTGGAATGTTATCATCGTGTATCATTTTAGAATATGCTTCCTTTCGACGACGTAAGCCTGTGACATTCCTAGTTCCCTAGTTATTTTTTGAAAACATCTCAGCACACACTCATTCATCTTGATATCAATCATGCAAAAAAACACTTCTACCTTCCAAAGAGCTCGAAATATTGAACAGATTGGGAAGATTTCCACAAAACTACTCTTGGGTGGATTGTAAGCAGGCAAAAGTTCACGATCTGGCTTGAAAGGATTCAGGGATCCATTCACGTGTGGTCTCAAAGTCTGTTGTCTAGAGGTAGGTAGGCTTTTGTCGTTGACTCTTTCGCTATTCTGATGGGTTTCAGGCTCAAAGAGGGTGGAAGCAGTCTGAGGTGTATCAATCGTTCCATCGCAATTGGCATTATTCGTCTCCATAGGCTGATCAGCTGAAGCGCAGGTTTTGGTGGAGGTGAAATCAAGGTTATGTCGATCGATGAGACGTCCAGCAGGAGAAGCATACTTGGGTAGAAAACACGCCAGATCTGGTATCACATATAATTCTTTAACACTGCAGGGGAAAAAAGATGAGCCTTTCTCGTCAAGAAATCTTACGCACGATACAAGTCCTCATAGTAGATTCCATGTTCTATTGAATAAGTCGATCAATGTCAATCACACCATGTGGATTAAGATAGAAGAACAACCAAACTTACCCCCGCGTAGGTGATGCTTCAAGCTAACAGCAAAGCCTTCAACCAAGTTGATGATTGTTTTCTTTTCTATAATCGACCGTAGGCGCTTGTATTTGTTCATTCATTTAGAATAAACATCAACATTGTGACATCTCTATCTGTCAAGCAGGGAGTTCATGCCCACCTCCTCTTCAGTG